>NC_089173.1:1141172-1248672 GCF_009819655.1 Sylvia atricapilla | reverse complement strand
ATTATTTGTATGTTTTTGGGTAATTGCAGCTACATTTTTTTTTTAATAGAACTCCCCCTGTGAGTTTTGCTGTTTAATAATTTATGCAGCTGTTGTGCTAGATTATTAGTAGATTTTTTTTGTCTCATTTTTAATGTCTTTTCTATAATCACACGGGAGGGATTACAGCTTACTTTGTGGGATACCTCCTCTTTTTTTTTATATGGGGAATGTTTGCGTTTGGTGTTAGAATTTTTGATCTGCACAGTTGAGATTTGGAGAAAGCCTTTTTTTATTTTTTTTAATTTTGTCTTTGAGTGTATGGTGATTTTTTTTTATTTTATTTTTTAATTTTTGCAGACGGGTTTTCACAGCTGCAATTTTGGCATGTGTTGGGCCATGCACAGCATTTGTATATGTCTGAAGTTTTTTTGTTATATTTAGCATGATCTCCCCCGTGTTATTTTACTTCATTATTGCTAAAGCTGAAGAGTGTTTTTGTGGCTTAAGTTGTACAAGTTTTTGCTACATTACGGGTGTACATGGTACTAAGTTTGGGTTCTTAATGTTTAAGCCATTTGAGAAGACAATTTTCACCACTGCCATTTTCTTTAAGCATTGAATTCTCTGTTTTATGGTCTTCTACTGGGTTTTTTGCATGTAGAGATTGTTTGCACACAGATATTTTTGTGCTACACTTTTTAGGACTTGTTTTTAGAGATTGCAAGGGGTAGCTTTGTTTATTATTTTTTGGTCAATAACTGGATCATGTGACAGGGAGTCTAAATGTTTTGTTTCAGTGCCGTCCAGAATTGTAGCTTTGCCTGAAGTATCTCAAAGACGGACTAACTAATTAATTATAGATTCATTTGTTTGTTGAGTGTAATTTTTTAGGCTTTGAAGGTGCTTCAGGGAAAAGGACTCAATAGTGGCTCTTGATTTTGTGTCAGCTGGTTGGGCATTGGATCTTGGGCCAATTGGTCTGTTTTTTGATTGGGTGTTAATTGGTTCAACTTTTGATTTGATGTCAGTTTGCCCGGCTTTTGATTGGGTGTTATTGGGAGGCTTTGAGGGTTTTTTACTTGTATTATTATCTACTGGTCGATCAGTTTTTTGTGCTTTTTTTTTGCTTTGGTCACTGCCAGTGTTTTAGACTCACTGTCTGGTTTAGCTGTTGATTTAGACTCACTGTCTGGTTCAGCTGCTGTCTGAGTGACTGCAGTAGTTGTTGATTTATTTCCCTGCCCCTCTGCCTCTATCTGCCGCTTTACTTTATTTAGCACTGTGCGGTAAGCATGTGCCAGGGCCCAGCTTACTGTAATAATTTTTTTGTCTTTGGAATTATCTTGGTACTTTTTTTTAAGTATTTTTCTATTTTAGCCGGGTTTTGAATTTGTTCACATGGAAACTCTTAGGCTATAGAGTTAGAAAATTTCTTTAGGGTTTGGCCTATATTTTTTTATTTTTTACACTACACAGGATTTTTTACATCTGAGTTTATTTTTGGGTTTACTTCTGGGTTAGCAGTTCCATTAGCTTTTCTGGAAATCTTAGCTTTTATTCTAGAGAAGCTGTATACTATATAGAGGAAGCTTATTAGCTGAAATACCAGGAAGATGGTATTTTTAATATTCAGGGGACACTGAATATTCTTTAAAAGTGATGTAACTGATTTGAAAGATAAGAGGGAGAGGAAAGACTGAAAAGCTTCATATTTTTTTTTTTTTTAACAAAGTGGGTGCAATTATTTATTAATCTCCAAAACATGCTGCTGGAACTAGGATGCATGGTAGGATGAAAAAATTATAAACTAAAAATACTTGGCACAAATTTTAGTACTTTATAAACTTTTTATTAATTATGATTACTGAGTCAAACAAAACAGCAATTTTAATTTGTGCACTTCTAGTGTAAAAGCTATGTATTAGGGACCACATTGGAGCTAATTTTGGATAAGAAAACAAACTTAGGGAATAGAAAGGTATTAAAACTTTAAAGAAATGTAGGGAACAGAAACACAGTATGGACTCTATTCCAAGAGATATTAGGAATTCAAAGAGCAACATGGTTACTGAATATTTTATTCTTATACAAAGTTCAACTAAATGCAATTAATAATTAATACAAATTTTTTTGGGTTTTTTTTTGAGCCCCACGTTGGGCACCAATCTAAATTATTGTTCTGGTTTAGGTTAAATTTGGGAGGAAACCTCTGAATGGAGTTCCTCTGGGGAGCAAACCCAAACGGCCCTACCCCCAGCCGGTCCAGGAAAAAAGAATTTCTTCAGAGAAAAGTGGAAAAAACTATTTATTTAACAAACAAAATGCCCATGAGCATGAGGAATGAAAAAAAATTTAAACAACAAAACTTCTTGCTTCAAAGAGAGCTGGCAAAACTGAGGAGGTTTTCGCCCGAAGTTAGCTCGGCTCTTTTTCAGTTTTTTTATCCATCTCAGTCTTTCTGGTGCTGGAAAATGCCGAGGTCCAGGCCCTGGTGGGCCATGGATTCTGGATCTCAATCTTTCTTTGAGTTTTCAGTTCAGAGCAGACTTAAATTGTCCTAAGAAAAAGGGAAAAAAACAGTTCAAGAAGCTTCTTTGCCTCAGCTAGCTAAAACTAACTAAAAGGAATAAAAAAATTTTTCTCTGGTCGCTGTCCGAGTATTTGACGAACACACTGTCCCAAGGAAGAAGAAGGGAAGGAAAAAAAAAAAAAAAGGAATGTGGAGGAGTGAACATTTTTCAAAAACAAACTGCATGCGTCTTTTTCCCTGCTCACCCTCAGAACCACTCTTAAAGGTACAGAACACAACCTACAGCACACATAGAACAGACGATTGGGGATACAGAGGCATCATAGTCAACCCAGGATACCAGTTTAACCAAATCTATTTCAAAACCAGTGTGGTTAAACTGGAATAATTTCACTGTGAAGGACAAATTTCACCTTTCAGATGTCTTGAATGCTTTTGGATTAAATCCCACTTCTTTAACTCCACACAAGACTACCTATTGAGGTAATGTGAGGTAATAATATGTCTTTTCTCACTGTTCTTTCAGGGCCATGTGGTTCCCCCTGGGTTTTAGGAAGATTCAACAAATATTTGTATGAGTCTTTTAACAGCCTTTTTCTTCAGTGTAAAACCACTGTTGAAGACCACTGTACATTATTTTAGTCTCTCACCTACTTTAATCAGGCAAATGCTGCAGGTTTTGTCCTGAAGTAGGTCAGATACACCAGTTTTGCATTATATATCTTCAAAGTGGGCACAAAGTGTCCCTTGGACCAAATGGTCTGCAGCCATGGGCTTTGTAGGCTCACACCCTTTCTAATTCCTTCTAATCTGCTCATAAGCACCTCCAAAAGGGTTCTTCACAAACCTCACCAGTAATCTCTTTCAATGCCTGCTTGGTCTTTGGATCTAATGCCCGATGGTATTAATACACCCATCACTGTAATTACCCAGACAAGCAACCAGTGGCAGGAGCAATCCCAACTTCTTACTTTTCCCACTGATTCAGAGGCATATTTGAAAGAGCCCTTTCATCCCCATGGATCCTGTTCCCTGGAGTTGTCCCAGGCTGTCCTCACCAAAAGGGAATTTGATGTTTCAGCAGTTTCTCAGCCAGTTTCATGCTAGGAAAGAATCAGTGGTCATGGGGCAGTATAATTTATTCACCCTTCAACTGTTGCCAATGCACTTGGTACATGGCCAGGTGTCAGTCCCACATCAGGTCCTCCTTTAAAACCTTTCACAGGACTGAGATCCATGTGTGAAATGGAAAATCTGCTGAGACCTTGTAACTTGAAAGCTAGCCTGCTTTTTGTCTGGCTCCAATATTTGCCACAGTGAACAGCCTGGACAGAAGTTTTCTGATGCCATGTGTTGGGAAGGAGGTACTCCCGAAAGCTTCCTGTACCCAGCAAATTCTGTGCAAAAACCTCCTGCCAAGTCCATCTTCCTGTAGCAAGGGTCCATGACTATTAGGAGATTGGACAGACCAGACGACACGTCTAGACCGATACGGCTTCCATGTCGAATTCCCCTTTATTATCAGCCCGCAGTGAGTTATATAGGTTCACCACATAGTTTACAGTTACAGGCTATACAAAGAATGCAAGCAACCCTTATTTATCTAAGTCTTAAGGTGGCTAAAGTGTCAGAACTACAATTCTACATTTAGAAACCCATTACTTCCCAGAACACCTTAATATTTTCTACTGTGCCACTGTGGCCTGCAGGCCCTGTGGGCTCAGGGGTCCACAGGCTCTGCAGGCCAAATGGCCCAGTCTGGAATTGCTCACCCTCAATTGAATCCAAATATAACACTCTAAAAAAATCCCAACATCTTCCCATGGGGCACTTAGACAAAGTTTATTTAGTGATCAGTCCAAAGCAAAATGAAACTGTAAGGGATTATGTTGCAATTATCTTGCAAGGTGGGTCCCTTGAGTATCGAGGTCTGGCTCAAGCTTTTAAAGGCTGCCCAGTTTACCACACACCCAAAGAGCTTTTAGCAACGTTTGTATTCAGGAAGGCAAGATCTATAAGTAGAGATAAATGCAAGATCAGTTCAATAGCTGGAAAAACAGAGCTCTTTCGAACACCTCAGCCTTTCCAAGATCCATATCCTAATACAGAGCAAGATGTTACACTTGCATCAAGTGTATTTGGTTTTAGGAATGAGCAGCAGTGATGCCATAGTGACAAGAAGGAAGACTTTGATGATCACATCACAAAGAATTTACAAACTTGTATTATTCCTTTGATTAGCTGCTCTCTGATATGTCAAGTCCATGAATAATCAAGCCTCATTTTCTAATTAGCTTACTCATCACCCCACTGCTCCATGCCTTCACTCATTTGCATAGCCTTTGGGAGATAAGGGCTTTATTCTATGAGGTGCTAGTAGGACTTCCATCTCTCTCCCACCACAGCATTTCTTTGGTCCTTTCCCAGATATTTCCTTGCTCTTGGCTTTGCTTCTTCTCCCATGCAATGACCATCTCATTGCTCTGTGCTTTTCTACTCCTTTTAAGTCTTGATTCCTCAGGGAGTAGAATGGTGACTTCAACGCTGTCTGTCTCCTGGTGATACCTTTTGACACCATAATCTGGTTTTACCCAGTCTCAAAGGAGAAGTAAAATTATCGAAGTTGCTGGTTTGCACATCTTATGGAAGTGGTGAAGAAGAGGGCAGTTGGGGACAAGGCTGGAGCTTCCACTTTATCACTTTGAGGACAAATGATGAGAAAAGGTATTTTGAATGCCCTGACCACAAACCTGTTTAGCCATCAGCTATTCCAGAAAAGATAGACAATTCCATAAATGAAAGCTGCAGCAGTTGGGCTGGTGATGATTGTGTTTGTTATTTCAATAAATATGCTATTTTCATGACACAGGAGGCTTTTCTGTACTTAATTCATCTATCTTCTCCCCCTTCCTGCACAGGTACTAAAGGACGAATCACATTACAAGGAGATAAAGCACACCTAATGGCTCATTTGCATTTCTTTTAATAAAGATATTCTAAATGTGCTATTGTGCAAATAAGGTTTCCCCACTCATCTGAAATAGAATTCATCCTCCCAGCAGCTGTGGGTGCCTCAGCAGTTGGAGTTACCCCACCCCTTGCCCAGGCTGCCACCCTAACCCTAACCCTGGCCATCTGCCCAGGGGGTTCAAGCTGGCTGTGCTCCTGCCCTTACTTGTACCAAACAGTGGACACTGGGGCCTACTCAGGCTGAACTGATATGAAACCTTGCTCCTTTCAATAAGCTGGAGGCCTCAATACCTGGTAAAGCTCTGTTTTACCCATGAAGAACCTGCTTATCTCAAAGCTGATGTGTGTTTTCTTTTTGTTGGAGCCAAGCAGTCACCATTTCCCAGCCAAATGCAGAAGTGAAATTCAGATGCTGTGGAAACAAAGGTTTTCAGGAAGTACACAGGGATGTGATGATCAGCCCAAACTGATGAGCTAAGAATAGTTTCCTAAAATAGCGAATATCAATCTAGGGCTTGAGGAACAAGGTGTTTTATTGATCTCTCACTGAGCAAACACCTGGTGCCTTTGCATACAAACCCCTGATTTTATGAACATTCCCATGGGTAATAAGTGAGGGTCAGCCCACAATGAGATCCTTCACCAGCTCAACTTGGCCCTGCTGTACTGGAGGAAGGCAGTGACAGGATGAGTGCAGAAGGGACCAGCCAGTGACAGAGGATACTTGTAGGTGGGAGAGGAACAGTGGCCACATCCATGTGCTCATCTGGGCATGACCATGCATTGAGACATGGGGTGAGGAGATCCCTTGTGCCAGCAGAAAAGGGTCGTGTGTGGGGAGTGGGAACAGAGATGATGTGTTTGGGGTGTCTGAGGATGCCATGTGTGGAGAAGGAGGTGGAGATTTTTTTCACTGGTATTACTAGGCACTCAGTGTTTCGCAGCTGCCTGTGTCGCCCGGCTCAGCCAGCCCTGGCACCATGACAACACTGGGGTTTCTTGGCTGACCAAAAGCAGGGACGCAGCGAAGGCAGGAGATAAAAGGTGTGACTCTTCGGAGACAGGGCTACAGAGTTTATTGGATCAGGGGGATCCTCACTTTAGGGCTCTGTCTCAGGAGAGACCCCGAGAATGTGAGGGGAGTGTAGCAGTCCGCTGTTTCTGCCACAGTGGAGGCTTTGGTATTTAGACATACAGCACGACTTCCACTTTACTTTCATGAGTGGGTCGGGCCATGCAACAGACGCATAGTACCAATGTGGTAGACGGTTGCAAAGACCTTTATTAAGTAAAAAGTTCAGTTTATATACTCTCGGGTCTTCTACTACGTCAGACAGGATATTGCCACACTTCCCGGGTTAGTAGTTGGAGTGGAAAAGTACTGGCACATGTTAGTAGAGGGTCTACATTCCTTTCAGGGGTAGCTTATCTTAAGAGGGGGATGGGGCTTGCTCTTTTCCTCTCCGTTACAGCCCGAGATCTTCCGCTGTCGCCTGTCCCTATCCAACCACAGGGGAGCAATTTATAAAGGGGAGTGGGTCTCAGGGATGGGGTACAGCGACAAACCAATAACAGAAAAGTAAGGAGTGACTCTTAACATGACATATAGGTGCAATATCAAATCATAACCAAATGGGAGGGGACCCCCTTGATTCTGCCCAATCACTCAACGCCTCTCTTGGAATTTTCTGGACGTAGGGAGGGGCCCCAGAGTGACAGACAGGACCAGAGGGTTATATAACTAATGACTGACACTTAACGACTATCTGACAAACAACTTGGGGATGAACAAAGGGAGAACAGGAGGGGGGTACAAAGAACAAACCATTTTACATTAAACTTTCTGGAAATAACTCATATAACAGAACAAGCAAAGTAAAATCTAAAACATGCACCACCACACCAGTGGTTTTTCTTGACCTCTTAACTTAAACCAGCTGCCCCGCCAGCCATCGAATCTTGCCTGTGCTGTGAAACCTTAACAGCTCTGCTCTATCCTACTTTTATCTAGTTCAAAGCGATTTTCGTTTCTTTAGTGCCTAAGCAAATGTTTTGGGTCCCTGGATCAAAGCTCAAGACTGTCATTTACATACTGTGAGTGAGAAGGCAGCAGACTGGAGACCATCAGTCATTACTGAAAGGATGATCATTGTTTGTTTAGCCCATTCCAAAACAATGGCTCTGCTGGGAACACCAAGCCAGGTATTCATCATATCTTTCATAGTATATATTAACTTAGTGTAGACATTAGGCCATTGTTATTCTCTCAGTTTAATTCCCAGATATTAGCATTTAGGATTGGTTTTAACTCACCAGACATCTTTGTGATTTCATAATGTAAAATAAATAAAACTGGAGGCATGTAACAGTGTGTCCTTTTGGAGTGCAGCTACAGCCTTTTTAAATCCCAGTCAGCGTCTCCATAGAGAAACTGCTTGAGAAGTATTCAGGCATCAATCAAGCTCACACAACCACACACATTACCAGGCTAGCTCAGCAAGAGAGGCAGAAGGCTCCCAGCCCCAGATCAATTTCCAGCAAGAGTTTATTCCAGTGTGCTGAAGGTGAATCCGGAGGCAAAGAGAGTGAACGTGGTTTTTCTTAGTTATATAGGGTCTCAGGTTCGTGGGTGGTACAAGGGGCAGGGCAGGGGGCAAGTGACCATAGGAAAGAGAGGAACAGGACACCAACCCCCACAGCCAATGGGGAAACAGGGAAAGGGGATGCCATGGGGTGGATGATGGACTTGCGAAACCCAGGGAGAAGATTGCAAAATGTTTGCAAGGATCCATGAGGGAGAAGCCTTTTTTTTTACATCTGAGATATCTTTAATCTTCACTTTTCCAGGGAAGGGCAGTTGGAAATTCCTTTAATGGCATGAGGGTCTCCACAGAGGCAAACTTTTTTTAATACGAATTAAAGTTAGGGGCCCTTTTGAGAGGTCGGGCTGAGCTACGACATCCACGCAGTTGCAGTGTTTCATGCCGCACTGACGTTTATTGTTTGCACATCCATATTTATTCCCTTACAGCTTTATTGACATTACAAGGCACTTAAAGAATGTACACATTTGCTGCCTTAAGGAGGCTTCCGTATTAACACTATAAATCTACATGTGAACACCCGTTAGAACCCAGAATACCTTCAGGGAGAGAGGTGAATTTTTGCTGCACCACAACCTGAATTTCTGCTGCGCCACAAAGGCCCACAGGTCCCGCAGACTCAAGAAGCCCACAGGCCCCACAGGCCAAGGGCTCAAGTCTGGAATTGCTCACACCTCATTCCAAATATTAAAAACTCCGCAACAATGAATGACTGTGAGAGTGATGGATGTAAAACACAGAAGCATCTATAATTTTAAGGCTTGAATTTCCGAACACAGAGTTTTCATTAAATGGTGCAATCCATTAATTTTGGAGATCCAAATGGAAGCAAATTATCTCAGTAGTTCTCATGCCTAGAATCTTTGTGATAAAATTGCCTATTATTGTGTGTGTAAATGTTTTCAAAATATTATGGAAAACTGGAAAAAATAGGAAAGACAGGAGAGGTTGCTCAAGGATAAAAACCACAAAGAAATCACCTCCAAACATCACATATACCTGCTGAAATTATTTAGAGAGAATTGCCTGAGAGGAGGGGAAAAAGGAGGCCAGTCTTTTTTTTTTTTTTTTTTTTTCTTCATTTTATGATGAAAAAAGGTCTGGGAGAATGTTTTCAAACTATTTTCTTTGCTGCCTGCTGTGCATATTGAAAAATTCAACTCTAGGCTGATAGGCCAGGCAGAGAAACAGATATCACAAGGGACAGGGAAGCAAAAGCTGAGGTGCTGTGGTGGGGAGGGGAAGGAGAAGCTCTGACATTTCCAGCCCTGCCTGAGACTGAGAGTTCCTGAAATGCAGCACCTCTGTGTAACATCAGTTAAGTATTGGAGCACATCAGTCAAACTGGGGGTGGCCAAACCCATGGCCCTGCCCCGGCTGCTTTTCCATGAAGGACAAGACAGTGGGGATTGGGTGAAACCCTCCTTTAGCCTTTTTAGCCAGAAACCTCTTTTTTTATTATTTTATTGCTTTTTTCTTGCAAGGCTGCAGTTCTCACAGGCATCAATTGCCTCAACATCAGTTGCGCCAAGAAGGAAAGGAAAGCCTCGGGCTCACTGGCTGTGTTGTGCTCCATGGCCTTGCCAGGTCTTGGCATGTGGTGGGGAGGATGTCCCTGTGGAATGGCACGGGGCGAACACGGAGTGAGCACCCATGTGCTCCCACCCACAGGCCTCATTGAACAGCCACCAGCAGCTGGAGGGCTAAACATCATTTGCATACAAATATACACATGACTGTAATCTGAGATAAATCCACAGAGTCCTTGTTGTTATTGTTTTATTTACAGAACACTCTCGTTGTGCAGAGAGGTTTTGAAATATACTGACAGAGACAGCGCAGGTATTTGCTACCTGAATCAATAGAAACCACTTGGGACATCAAGAAAAGCAGTTGATGCACTACTTCTCCATCCCAAAAAACCCAAACCAAAACCAAAACACTGGGTGTTGGTATGAGGTGTGGAGAGAAAGTGGACAGCTCGGTGCCCAACGACACGGGAGTGTGTGTGTATGTGTGTGATGGACGGGCGGGACGGTGACCCTGCAGACGCGCCACTGCCATTAACTAGGATGTTCCCTGTGGAACAGTACCCTCCGCCCTGCGCCACGTGCTGCCAGCGGGCACTGGGGCGGGCAGGATGGGCACAGGGCCACGCACGCACTGCCGAGGATGCGGCGCTGCTCAGGCCACCGCCCGCTCCGGCACAGGAGTGGACGTAGCATCCCGGTGAGCCCCGGCCGGCCACGCTCGGAGCACATCCGGTGTGCGCGACGGCTGCCGCCGGCGGGAGCGCCGGTCCCGGTGCGGTGCCAGTCCTGGTCCATGTGTGGAGCGCGATGCTGGTATGGTCCCAGTCCTGGTGCCGTTGCCAATGAAGGTCTAGTCCCGTACCAGTCCCATTCCCCGCCGCACTCTTGGTGCCGGAGAGGCCGCGCGGGGTGGTTCCGGCGGGGGCGGTGCTGGGAGGGGGCGCGGCCGTGGCGGGGCCGGGCGCAGGGGCTGCTGGGAAGGGCCGTGGGCAGCGGTGGGCGATGGCGGCGGCGGCGATGTACGGCGCTCCTGGCGACGATGGAGGACCAGTCTCACAAGGTACTTCTGGCGCTGGTGATGCTCTTCCTTTTTGCCGTGATAGTGCTGCAGTACATCTGCCCGGGCACCGAGTGCCAGCTCCTGCGGCTCCGCGCCCTCAGCCCCGCTGCCGACCCGTACCGGGCGGAGGACAAGACGCTGGCGCGTTTCGTTCCCCGTTTCAATTTCTCCGCCGACGACTTGCTGCGGCTGGTGGACTTCAACATCAGGGGCGACGACCTGATCATGTTTCTGCACATCCAGAAGACGGGCGGCACCACCTTCGGGCGGCAACACCTTCGGGCGGCACCTGGTCTGCAACATCCAGCTGCAGCAGCCCTGTGACTGCCGCGCCGGGCAGAAGGGCACCTGCCATCGGGCCGGCAGGCGAGAGACCTGGCTCTTCTCCCGCTTCTCCACCGGCTGCAGCTGCGGGCTGCATGCCGACTGGACCGAGCTCACCAATTGCGTGCCCTCCTTGGTGGATAGCAAGAAGGAGGTGCGGCTTCGGCCCTCCAGGTGAGTCCGTGCCCCGGGGGGCTCCCTGTGGACCCCGGTCCCTCCCCGCTCTGCAGCGGCGGCGGGACGGGCGATGGCCCGCGGGGTGCAGCCGTGGCAGGGATGCTGCGGCGGCGGCAGCGGAGGAGGGAGGGTGAGCGCGGTGTGACCCGAGCATCCCCGCACGGAGCGGGTGGCACCTCTGGTAGCCACACTGGCCCGGGGCCACCGCGGTGGGTGCAGCGTGCCCTGAGCTCTGCAGAGCAAGCTAAACCTGCCCCGCTCCGCCGGCAGGGAGGGGATGGAACTGATGTCCCGCCGGTTGACGCGGTTGTGGCCGCTGGTGGGGAGAGGCCAGGGGTGATGAGCCCAGTGACACAGGAACAGGCCTGGCAGCCCCACAGCTTGGGAACGTTTGGAGCGGCTCTCCCAGGAGAGAGGGTGCTTGGGCTGCCTGCGAGCTTCCCCCAGAGCTTTTCTGTCTTTGGCTGTACAGAGCTCCTGTAGCTCCAGTGTAAGCCAAGAATTAGTGTTGGTTTTGGGAGTGTTGGTGAGCTACTCTATCTTCTTGGTACCTGAATTTTGGCTTTAGGATGGCGGCCTTGCAAAGTAAAGGTTACTGTTATGGCTGGGTTACCTGCAAATATTTGCATTGTCCTTCAGCCCTAACCTTGATTATTTTGTGCTTGCATTTTGAATTTTTGTGGCACTGCTCTCTCTTTATCCCTGGATCTTCCTTTGAAGTTGCCAACCTTCCCTGACCATTGAAATGAATAAAATGTAAGAGATTCCCATTTTCTTACACAGTCTGTCATTTGTTAAAAAGTTGTACTGTTTCAAATGTTATGCCAGTTGTAACCTGTCTGTTAAGCTGTTTGTACCAAAGTTTGTACCCTCAAAACCTTATTCCAAGTTGTATACCCCCTCTAAAACCCTGTGTTCCCTCCCCTTCCGTCGGGCTAGACTGTCACCATTCGCGCCGGCTCCTCGAACTGCTGGCCCCGCCTAATAGGAAAATCCAAAGACTTCCATGGTGCACCACTCCAAAACCGAAGTGCAGTTGCCGGCAAACGGACCCAAAAGCCGCGACCCAGCACAAAATCCAGATAAAAGGGAGATACTACAACACCGAGAAGACCCTCAGCTACCTAGAGACCGAATTCTGCTTCTGCCGCCTCGCCATAACCACAGAGACTGGGAAGAAGTGACGCCCCTAGACCACCCGAGCCCAGTGGAGTTCCTGGGGATTCCAGCGAGGCCAGAACTCTGGACTCTGCTGCGGGGAGAGCAGCAGATTCGCCTGACACCTGATCCTCAGCGGCGACAGGAGCGAGAACGGCGACAGGAGCAGCGATGGCGCAGGCGACCCCTAGAGTTCCCCCTTGAAAGAGCTGACTAATAAAGGCTTTTCAAAGGAGCAGGTCTCCTGGCCCATTTATAACAATTTGGGGGCTCGCCGGGATCTAAGCCACGCCCAGAAGAGGACCAGGACGGGAAGGCGCAGCCCGACCTCGGACCTCCTGGACAGCTGGACATCCCGGACCAGAGGACGACGCTCGCCAGCCTCGTGGGACGCCACTGAGGAGCATCTGTAAGAACAACCGGTGGCGGGAGTGGAGATAAGCAAGTGTGGAGTGAATGAGAGGGGGGCCGGCAGCTCGGACCCCCCAAGTGAGTTTGGACTGCTGAGTACCAGGTTTCCGCACCCCCGCGAGGGGGCCGGCCGGGAAAAGCAGGAAGCGAGTGAACTGAGAGTGACTGAGGCGTCTCCAGGGGCGTAGGCGCCCCCCTCCAGACGTGCAGAAGAATTTAGAGAGTGAGTGGGACGTCAAAGAAGTGGGTGGCAGAAAAGGCTTGGGCCAATTTCAAGCGTGCGAAAGGGCTCGAGCAGTGTGAAGCACGCATCACACTCGCTGAGGTTATAGCCCGGGGTGTCACAGGATAGGCTGCTTTCGGGGTGCTTTGGAGCGTCTGAGTACCGGCTGGGGTAGCAAGGAGACTAGCGCTGGCTGGGGTAGCGGCTGGAACCCTAAGGGTGGGTTGCCCAGGCTACTTTCGGGGCTTGTGAGTTGGCACTGGCTGGGGTAACTACCGGGGTGTGGGGAGAGAAAGAGAGCACTGGCTGAGGCTACAGCCCAGAGCGTCTGAGTACCGACTGGGGTAGCAAAGATAGGCTGCTTTCGGGGTGCTTTGGAGATTGGCTGGGGTTGCTGTCGGGGTGCTGGGATAAAAGAGTCTGCATTGGTCGGGGGTATCTTGGGTACGCTTTCCGGGTTCGAGGGTGTTGTATTGGTCAGGGGTACCCAGGGAAGAGGTACACTGTCCAGGTACGGAGAGGTAGAACTGGTCGGGGGTGCCCAGGGAAGAGGTATGCTGTCCGGGTGCAGAGGAGTAAGAGTTAGGGGAGTCCCAGAGTGCGAGGGACTTTTAGGTAGGGTGAGTAAGTACATCGCATGCTGATGTCCAAATCCTGGCAGTAGGTGGTGGCTGGAACCCTGGGCCCTGGTTGACCGGCCTCTTACGGGTATTTGCCTGACGTACAGGGGAGAAAAGGAGTGCTGGCTAAGGGGTAGTGGCTGAGGCCCTAAGGGCGGGTCACCAGGCTACCTGTGGAGCATTCTGAGCACTGGCAGGGGTAGTGCCCAAACCCTAAAAAATACATACGAGTGTTCAAAGAGTGAGTGAGAGTTAAAATCTGGGTTGCCCACCTTTAAACTTGTGTGTGTGTAGGGGCACCTTAAAGAAGTTTAATTAAAACAAAGTCAGATAATTTTGCTTTGTGTTGCCCTGAAGTAAAGTTTCTGTCAGAGTAGGAACAGCGTAGTTTTTATTTGAGACCCAGTGAAAATGGGGGTGTACATAAGTAGAGTGGAGCCAGTTGAAGAGAAAAAGATAAAAAATATTCCACCAGACAGTCCACTAGGACAAATGTTAGAACTATGGGAGGTTGATGAAGCCACTAAAAGCTTGGACAGGATCAAGATGATCCATTATTGCATAGAGGCTTGGCCTAAGCTAGATTTACCTGAAAAATGGCCATGGTGTGGAACTAGAGACCCCTGGATGTGTTCACAATTAACTCAATACTTGAAATCTCGAGGGGATTCAAGTACAGAACAAATACTCTATGCTGTCTGTTGGCAGAAACAAGTAGTCAAAAATGAAACAGCAAAAATATGTAAGTTACAGCAAGGGAAACAAAGGAATGAAAAGCAGGAGAACCAAGAAGAAGCTAGCCATAATTGGGACCCCTTAGAACATTTGCCTCCTCCTACAGTTTATCCCGAAGTACTACAAACTATCCCTACTAATCCTCCAACCTCATCTGAAAATCATATCCCACCTTCTCAAACTGTAATCCCTTTTCTTTCCCCAACTTGCCCCCCTCCAGCTTATAACTCCTCTTACCCTCTGCGGTTTCCTAACACTGGTCTAACCTCCTCTCCTTCACCATCCACAATCCCTGCACCCCCTCACAGCTGGGAGCTTGGTCTGGCAAGTAACAATGCATCCTGCCAGGCAATAAAAACCCCAGAAGAACCTTACAGTAACACCAGGTCAAAAACCAAACTCTTTCCCCTAAGGGAGGTCCCGATGGGTGGGGCTATTGGAGGAATAGGGTTTGTCAATGCACCTTTATCAGTGTCAGAAGTCAGAAATTTTAAGAAAGAGCTGGGGAATCTAGTTGAAAACCCAGTGGGAATTGCCAACCAGATTGACCAGTTTTTAGGCCCAAATATTTATACATGGGGAGAACTAAACTCCATCTTAAATATACTCTTCAATCCAGACGAGGTTCGGCTGGTTAGGGCAGCAGGAATGGGCATCTGGGAAAGAGAAAACCGAATGGGCCCTCCCGGTGACCAGAAATTGCCAATAGCTGACCCAGGGTGGGACCCAAACAGAGGAGAAGGGAGGAGAAATATGGAAGATTATAGAAACCTAATGATAAAAGGTATTAAAGAATCAGTTCCTCAGAGTAGCAACACCAAATTAGCTTTTGACAGGGCCCAAGGGAAAGATGAAACCCCAGCAGTCTGGCTGAGCAGGCTCAGACGGAAGTTCCGGCAATATTCCAATTTAGATCCAAATAGCCCAGAGGGACAGATATTATTAAAATTACAGTTTGTCACAAAATCCTGGCCAGATATCAAAAGAAAACTTGAAAAGATGGAGGACTGGCAAGACCGAGAAATAAATGAATTATTAAGGGAAGCCCTAAGAGAATATCTTAGGAGAGAAGAAGAAAGAACAAAAGCAAAAACCAGGATTATGGTAGCCATGGCCAGGGAGAGTGTAAGGGATCTCAAAGAGGATACTAGGGGTGAAAGAAACACAAAATCTTTACCAGAAAAGGGAAGAGGAAGGAACCCACCACCTTGGGGTACTCCTCAGAGACCAAGAGAGACCCGAGCCTGTTTTTATTGTGGAGAAATAGGACACTTTAAAAAACATTGCAAAAAATTGTCATTTGATGAGACTGTCGTGGGGGAGCAAGAGGCATTGGAAAAATTATTGAAAGGAGAGGTCAAAGAGGATTAGGGGTGTCATGGGCTCTATGCGTTAGGGGACCCCACGAAACATCAGGAAGGGCCCATAGTAAATTTTGAAGTAGGTCCCCAACATGAAGAGTTTGAATTTTTAGTAGATACTGGTGCAGATAAATCATGTATCAACCGACTTCCAGTTGGAATTGCGATTAGAAGAAAAACTTGTGAAGTCCTAGGAGCAGAAGGGGAGCCTTTCAAAGCTTCAGTTATAGAAAATATAGAAATTAAAGGAAATTCCAAGAGATGTGTCACTAATTTAATATATCTACCCAAAGTAGACAATAACCTGCTGGGAAGGGACCTGCAAGTTCAGCTGGGAGTAGGAATTCTTCCTAGAGAAGGAAGAATGGTGGTACAAATGATGAGGCGGACTATTGGAGACTTGAAAGAAATCAAGCCAGAAGTCTGGGCCGAGGAGGGAAAATATGGTTATTTAGATATCCCACCTATAGAAATAAAAATGCAAGAAAAGACACCTCCTATAAGGGTCAGGCAATATCCTATTTCTCTGGAAGGGAAAAAAGGACTAACCCCAATTATAACCCATCTACTCACAGAAGGAATATTTGAACCTTGTATGTCACCCAACAACACTCCTATTCTGGCTGTAAAAAAGGCAGAAAATAAGTTTAGATTAGTGCAAGACCTAAGAGAAGTAAACAAAAAAACAATTACCAGGCACCTGGTGGTACAAAACTCCTACACACTCCTGAGCAGGAGCCCTAGAGAACATTCCTGGTTTACTGTAGTAGATCTAAAAGATGCTTTTTGGGCCTGTCCTTTGGCAGAAGGAAGCCGAGATTGGTTTGCTTTCGAATGGGAGTGCCCTGAAAGTAAGAGAAAGCAGCAACTAAGATGGACTCATCTTCCTCAAGGGTCCACTGAAAGTCCAAACCTCTTCGGGCAAGCCCTAGAAGAGTTACTGAGACAATTTATCCCTAAAAATAATGTGCAAATCCTGCAGTATGTAGATGACCTCCTAATATCGGGGAGAGAAAGATGAAGTGAAAAAAACCAGTATTAATCTCCTAAATTTTCTAGGGGAAAAAGGCCTCAAAGTGTCAAAGAACAAACTGCAGTTTGTAGAATCACAGGTCACATACCTCGGACGCCTCATTGGGGAAGGGTGTAAGAAATTAAGCCCTGAGAGAATCTCCGGTATACTCTCAATCCCAGCTCCAACCACAAAAAGAGATATAAGAAAATTATTAGGACTATTTGGTTATTGCAAGCTGTGGATAGAAAAGTATTCCCAAAGTGTTAAATTTCTATATGAGAAATTAGTCCAACCTGAACCTGTAAAATGGACAGATAAGGATGAAGAACAATTGAAAGACCTAAAGACAAAATTGTCTTCAGCCCCTGTCCTGAGTCTCCCAGACCTTAAGAAAAAGTTTGACCTATTCATTAACTCTGAAGGGGGAATAGCTTATGGAGTATTAACCCAAGAATGGGGAGGACACAAAAAGCCTGTCGCATATCTTTCAAACTTCTAGATCCAGTTGCAAGAGGGTGGCCGGCTTGCCTCCAGGCTGTAGCAGCCACAGCTGTTCTTGTGGAGGAAGCACAAAAACTGAGACTGCAGGGAAAAATCATTGCACACACACCCCATGATCTCAGGACAGTGTTGAGCCAAAGGGCTCAACAATGGCTGACTGACTCTAGAATTTTAAAATATGAAGTGATTTTAACCGGCACCAGTGATTTAGAGCTAATCACATCAAAAAGTCTAAATCCTGCCCAGTTCCTCTCAGGGGAACCCACACCAAAATTAGAGCACAATTGCCTGGAAATCATAGATTTACAAACAAAAGTAAGGGAGGATCTTGAAGATACACCTCTACCATGTGGGAGGGTGCTATTTATTGATGGATCATCTAGGGTGATAGAGGGAAAGAGAATATCAGGCTATGCAATAGTCGAAGGTACGGAAAGAGACAATTTAAAAGTTATAGAAAAAGAAAAACTGCCCCCCCATTGGTCTGCCCAGTGTTGTGAAGTCTATGCCCTCAAGAGGGGATTAGATTTATTAGAACAAGACCAAGGTACAATCTACACAGACTCGAGATATGCATTTGGAATAGTACACATATTTGGAAAAATCTGGGAAGAAAGAGGTTACCTAAATTCAAAAGGGAAAGATCTGATACATAAAGAATTAATTAAATTGGTATTAGAATCTCTTATGAAGCCCCAAGAAATAGCAATTGTACATGTCAAGGGACATCAAAAAAAGGACACATTTGAAGGAAGGGGCAACCAAGTAGCTGATCAAGCAGCCAAACTAGCAGCTCAAAAGCTGGGAGAACCAATAAAAATTCTTGCTTTAAATGATGTACCAGCTAACAAAGTTAGTGAACCCATGTATGATGAAAATGAATTAAAAGAAATAAAAAAGTTAGGTTTACACCAAGGGAAGCAGGGGGAATGGCTGACCCCAGATGGAAGAACATTCCTAAATAAAGCAATAGCTCGAAAAATGCTGGCAGAAATCCACAGCTTAACCCACTGGGGCACCCAAAGGTTGTGTGATCATTTCCTGAGAGAACACCTATGTGTTGGAATCTATAACCTGGCTAAAGCAGTTACTGAAGGATGCCTAATTTGTCAAAAAGTAAATCAAAAAGTAATGAAAAAGCCCACACCAGGAGGAAGACAAATAGCATTAAGACCCTTTCAAAGTATACAAATAGACTTCACAGAAATGCCTCCAGTACAGGGATATAAGCATCTTTTGGTTATAGTTGATCATTTAACGCATTGGGTGGAAGCCTTCCTTACAAAAAGGGAAACAGCACAAGTAGTAATAAAAATACTACTAGAACACATCATCCCCCAGTATGGACTGGTAAATAACATCGATTCAGACAGAGGCCCCCACTTTGTAGCACAAGTCCTGCATGATGTTGTTAAAGCCTTGGGAATGAAATGGCAGTTGCATACACCCTGGCATCCCCAAAGCTCGGGGAGCGTTGAGAGGATGAATAAAACCCTCAAAAATGTATTGACTAAATTGATAACAGAAACTGGAATGAATTGGCTAAAATGTCTGCCCCTAGCACTCTTGAGAATCCGAGTTCGGCCAAGGTCAGACATAGGGGCTTCACCATATGAAATGATGTTTGGACTCCCTTTCTTACTAACTCCTTACAGCACTGCAAATTATTTAGAAGGGGAGGCAGCCACTCAAGAATATATTCAAACAATTGGAAAAACATTGGCCGATCTTAAAAGAAGAGGGTATCTTCCTCAAACCTCCCCCTTAGATGCAGATGTACACCAAATAAAGCCAGGGGACTGGGTCCTAATTAAATCTTGGAATACCACTCCACTAACTCCAAAATTCGAAGGTCCATTCCAGGTCCTGCTCACAACCCACACTGCAGTGAGGACCCAAGAAAAGGGCTGGACACACATATCCCGAGTAAAAGGACCATTGCCACTTCCCAGTGACTCTGTTACCCCAGCAAAGACTCCCTCTGAATGGACTACCATTAGAGATCCAAACACACTTAAAATAACCTTCAAGAAACAACCAAAGCCCAATTAGATCATAGAAAAATGTTCTCTGTAAGTTGTTGTTCTAAGTTATTATAAAGTGTTAAATAGGTTGTGATAATAATATCATTACAGATCTCTCATAAGGCACACCACAGAAGGGCTAATCAAAAACTGAAAAAAAGTGGGAGCACACTGGAAGAAACTCCATAAGGCCAGCTAAATAACTTCCCCAACCCAAGAGGCAAGACCAGGTGAGATCGAGATAATGGTTCATACTGGACTCTTGGGAGGACTAATTATAGTCCTATTGATGAGCAAACCCACCGAAGGAGCATGCTCTAAGAACGACTATCCCACTTCCCTAACCCAAGAGGCAAGACCAGGTGAGATCGAGATAATGGTTCATACTGGACTCTTGGGAGGACTAATTTTAGTCCCATTAATAAGCAAACACGCCAAAGAAACATGCTCTAGGGGCTACCATCTCATCTATGACGAAGAGAATCTGCAGTCCCTTATAAGAGTTCACACTCATGTGAGTCCCACGTGTTTTAATATAACCCAAGTATCCACTTGCCGGAAAAATGAAAAGCAATATTGGATGGCAAAAATTGCTGCAACATTTATGCAGCGCCTAACTGGAGAGTGCCCTATAAGAGAATGGTTTTACCAAAAAAATTAGACAATCCAAAGGGAGTTGCAAATTTAATAAAAGAAAAGCCACTGAATGAAATAGATGAACCCCTTGATAAAAACTTACCTATTGATTTATTTATTGTAATAAGCATCCTTGCCAGCCTTCTACTCCTTCCCTGCATACTCCCCTGTTTAATTCGACCAATAACTGCAACCGTTCAAGCAAGCCCCAAACCTACTGAAATAAATGTCCCAAGGCCCACAAATATAATAAGACTAAAACCCCAAACTGAAGAACTAAATAAAGCCGAAAGAATATATAACCAATACCAAAAATTAAAAAAGATATACTCCCATGAATCAAAAACTGCCAATTGATGCGGGCGAAGGCCCGATCAAAGAAATAGAGGGGGGACTGAAATGAATAAAATGTAAGAGATTCCCATTTTCTTACACAGTCTGTCATTTGTTAAAAAGTTGTACTGTTTCAAATGTTATGCCAGTTGTAACCTGTCTGTTAAGCTGTTTGTACCAAAGTTTGTACCCTCAAAAATCTTATTCCAAGTTGTATACCCCCTCTAAAACCCTGGGTTCCCTTCCGTCAGGCTAGGCTGTCGCCATTCGCGCTGGCTCCTCGAACTGCTGGCCCCGCCTAATAGGAAAATCCAAAGACTCTCAGCAGTGGCCAGAACGAGAACAGCGACGGGATCGAGAACAACGACAGGAGCGGCGACGGCGCAGGCGACCCCTCGAGTTCCCCCTTGAAAGAGCTGACTAATAAAGGCTTTTCAAAGGAGCAGGTCTCCTGGCCCATTTATAACAACCATAGCAAGGGAGTTGCCTAAAAGTTGCCCCTGTCTTTCAGAAGCCCAGCTGGCTTTTGCCCCTGAGCAGTGAGGACCTGCTTCCTCCGCTTGTTATAAACCTGCTCAGGAGTTCAGAGCGATGGTCCCTCATCCTAATAAACAATGTACGCTGTCACAGCTGACTTCTGAGAGGCCGCTAGGACTTGTGACTTGGGATTGAAGCCAGGAGAGAGGGAGGGAGGAAAATGAAGGTGTGATGATTTTGTGTTAGGTGGAGGTTTACTCTCTCAAAGCCTTCAAAATTATATTATACTTTTAATAACCTAATTACACAGCTTGCTGAATAGCTACAGTTGTTCTCCAAAAAAAAGTCTTGACAAGCAGTTATTTGGACTGCAATTTCTAAATGTTTAAAAAATACAGGAAGATAAGTTCTTGAATGAACAATAGTCCTTTCAAGTCTTTCTGCTCATTTTAATACCTCATCTTTAATTTTAGTTTGTGTTCTCAATTTAGCAGTGGTTCAACTGACAACTGGTTAATTAGCACCTCTACCTACTGCCAGTAACAGACAGAAAGTCTAAGCCCTTTCTGGGCAGATAAAAGCTGCTTTCAGAGCAGCAGTAGGTGTGGGATGGGGGTATCTAAGCCAGGAAGCCATGCTGGCTCCAAGTGGGGTCAGCCTGGCTATTCCTGAACTGAGGTTTTTAGGGGGAGGTCTGATCATCCTGGGTTGTGTGCTGGTGGGAAGGGAAAGGAAGTCACGGCCTTGGTGTGCAAATCCTGAGAGAAGGGGAAACAACTTGAAGGAGTGCAAGGCCTATTTGGGGAGCATTGTGAGGGCAGGGAGAAGTATTCAATCAGGAGCAGAGAAGAATTTTCTCAAGCAAACCTTGGCTTGACAAGGATGGGAATTCCTGCATTTATAGTTGAGATGATTGAAAAGTGAGCCCTGTTGTGAGAGTGATTTGAACTCCTCGACAGCTGCATCAAGCAGTCTATAGTTGCTGTCTTGAGGCTGTGTAGCCTTGTCTGGAAATACCCAAATGTTCCATCAAACCTTTTAGCTTGCACCTATGTGTGATTACTTTGCACAGATATTTGTCTTTTCAGGTGTGGCAAGTGTACTTGTCAGATTGCTGGTTACCTGGGCTGGTCTCTAGGGGCCTTTTGTTTTGTTTACAAGTTGAGTCTTTTTTAGTCTGGAGGAAACTCTGTCCTGGACCATGCAATGCTCAGCACCAGGTACAGAGCATCTCTGTGGTAGAATGTGATGGAATCAGCCTAGAGGGTGTACACATGAAGAACCTTGCTGCCTGCAGCAGTCATCCTGCAGTATCTGCTCTTAATTCCATTAGTAGTCTGCCTCTGTTTTCTCTGAGAATTGCAGGTTTGGAGTGCAGATTCCTTCACTGGAGCAGTAGAAATACTCAGGATGGCTGTTGTGCTTTAACACAATCCTGAGGTGGATTTAACACCATGGTGCTTTCCTGTCTGTGAGCATATAGGTTCCCAAAACTTCCTTTCCTTTGTAATGATGGCTCGTGCTCCTTGATAAGTAGCAAGCAGGTAAATAGATCTTCTCCTTCTTTGGTTCTTTCTTCTCCTGGAGGAACATGGTTTTCTGGGTGTGGGGAGAGGGATTTTTGGGTTTCTCTCCTTAGATCCCATTGGAATGCATGTTCTATATGCTCCTGTTCCTGTTTGTCTCCTGTTCCATCAGCCCTGCTCACCACTGCAGCATCCAGAAATCACAGAGGAGGGAAGGGGGAAGGTATAGGCAAAGTTGATGCTTTCAGTGCTCTGGATCTGCCACTTGGGAGGTGGGTGGAATGGGCCGATGGTTGAAGTCGGGGAACCCCTAAAATATTGGGAAGCCTGGAATCAGAGCAACGTAGATCAAGCCAATATGGTTAGCATAACATTCTCCATTTATTCTGTCTCAAATGGCAGGTTATATACACTTCAGTATGGTTTACAATTACAGGTCATAAGAAGAATGCAAACAAACATTGTTTATCTTATTTTAAGGTGGCTAAAATGTTCACACTACAAAACTATACCTATCAACACCTAAAAACCCACTATCCCATGTGCACACTATAACATAATTTCTAACTGCGCCACAGACTTCACAGGCCTGAATTTGGGGCCCAGACTGTGGTAGCTCAACCCTCAATCTAAATATAACTCACGTCCTTGCTCTCTAAGAAATTCTGCAACAGATGGTGGTGTCAGAAAGGAGGGGATTGTCTCAGCTTCTTGGCGCCAGTGGTGAGAAAGGAAAAATGTGCTTTTTCCTAGTCATGAGTGACTGACTTGGGTCACTTGATTGATTGTGGAAGCCTCAAAGCTTTTGGCACACTGAATGGAGGCAGCATCCAAAGTAACTGTGCATCACAGAACTGAGATTTCTCTCAGCTCTGGCTAATTATTATGGAAAGTGTCTACTGAAGTTGTCTATGGCAGTAAATCCAGTGGCACCATTGCAAGAAACAAAAGGCCTTGAGGTTAGACAGGAAACTGTAATGAGACACAGGAGCAAATACAGGTACCAACATTCTTAAGTGGTGTCATGGCTTTGTCCCCTTGTTGGTGAGAGATGTGGTTGTGGTTGAAGGTTGGGCTGTATTTGATGTTCCTCCTGGGTAACGTTAAAGGAAGGAGATGTTCCCTGTTGAAAGGACAACAAGCTTGTAGAACTGCCTCTGGAGCCAGAAAGTCTGAGATTGGAAGAAACTTCATGCTGCTGGTACAAGCCTGTTGGACCAGGCTGGTGCCTGCTGGCTTTTGGGAGGCCTGATGTTGGCACCAGGTTGTGATGTGGAGCAGAAGCTGCTGGTGATGCATGGGTGTTCTTATCTTGTTCCTGCATGTTAGTGCAACCCTTTCAAGTTGAGTCTTACAAAAATCTGGAAAAAAAGGTTAAAACATTTCCTAGCAAACTGGAAACACTTAAAGTATATGTCTCTGTTGGCTGAACAGATTAATCCACATGCTTTTGAAAATGTGGAGTCATCTACTCTGAGGTCTGCAGTACTGGGTCTGACTGGTGGGATTAGTTTAGTTTTTAGTTTTCCCCACAGTGAGTTTTCGTCATGGTGCTGTGTATAGGTAGCTACAAAGGTATTTGTAACAGTTTCCCAGTAAACTGCTTTGGTGTGGAGGGGGAAAACTGTCATGTAGCACTGCCAGGGAGAGAAAAGTAATTTGTAGGTTTGGTTCTTAGCAGCTGTTGAATGTGCCTCTTCCTACTGTAGAGGTATTATATAGCTGTGCAAGTGGATGAACTCTGTGTTTCACCTGTAGTGGTGGAAGTTGGGGAATAGTTAAGCCCCATAAATCAGAACTAAACCCCTTGTAGGCAGAAGAGAGGCTTTAGGGTCCTGTGGTGCCCCAAGACTTTGAGTGGATAATGCAGGCTGTGGCAGGAGGTGGACAATTTAAAACCTCTGGGGCTGGTGGAGCAGACACCATTTCAAAGGATAGAGTCCCCCAATGCTGCTGCTTTTGCAGTGAAGCCTGGGGGGCTGCTTGGGGAGAGAGGGGACCAGCATAGCTGAGCTGGAGGCTGTGAGCGAGCAGATGGGGTGACCTGCTGTAACTTGGGCTCTGGCCAGAGCACCAAGAGGGTGCCTGCCTGCCCTTGAAACTCCCTGGGAAAAAAATGGGCAACAATTATAAAGGAAAAAAAACCAAAACAAAACAAACTCAACAAACAAACAAAAACCCAAAACAAAAAATCACCAAAAACACAAAAACAAACAAACAAACAAACAAAAACCACAAAAAAAAATCCAAAAACCAGAGCTTGTGCAGATATGCCACCAGGCCTGAGTGACTCTGAGCTGCTTCATTGATCAGCAAGATTTCCTAATGATCCTGCTTGTTTCAGCCTGGTTGTTGCAGGGTGGGATTTGCAGTGCCTACCTTGCCACCCACAAATGTGCACCTCCAGCACATGAATTTTCCTGCATGGCACCTGTTGAGACCAAAGCAGTAGGAGCAGTGGACCAGCCTACGGAGCAAAAAAGGGGTTTTGAGGGGAAGGGCAAGGGATTATTTTCATAAGTACAAGTGTCTCCTTCACCTAGTCCCATTGCAAGGCTTAACCATGAAAGGCTTGGTTATAAACTTAAGTTCGTGGGTTTTTAGGTTTGGACTATAGGACATGTAAAGCTCTCTAAATTGGTATTGCTGGTTTTTTAGATAAAGTGTTGGACTTCTTAAAGGGATTAAAAAAGAATTTTTCATATTAGGTCTCTTCAGTTCTCCTCTAAGTCTAATAAAGTGCAAATTGACTTTATTTGAAAGTACATGTTTCCTACTGCCTTTTACTTTAAATTTGGAAAATTTCTTGTGGGTAGAGAGAAAGCATTAATTGTTGCAGAAATGAACCCCAGTAGAGCAGGACATGAGGCACAGGTGTTATACCTTGATTTGTTTATTCCATATGTTTGCTGAGTTGGTCCTCCCTAAAGAAGAGAGTGGGAGTTTGAACACTGTAGCATGGTGCTGTTGTACTAAGACATGATTACTTTTATTAAAAGGGTACCTTTCTGCCAATTTTTCTTTTGAAAATTTTAAATATTCGACTGTATTAAAATAGACACAGACTGCCTTGTGTTCCCTCTTGATAACTTTATACCCTTTAATAAAGGTTATCAAAGGCATTTGGAAGTCAGGCATTACCAATAAGTTATTTTTATTAAAAGAGATTTTTAAGTTTAACTAGTCGAGCGTTGGTTCTGAGACATATTAACTGAGATTAATTTGTGCTTCATTTATTTAGTCTGAATTGTCAGGAATCGTTCTCTACTGATGTAAATGTCAGCAAAAAGAATTTATTAGTAGATTTGATTACTTTTTAAGTTTAACTAGCAGAGATTCACTGGCATGCCTAAGAGAATTCATCTGTTTCTGTGAACAGTTCAGTGCTAATGAATCACTTCAATGTACTTTTCTGAAGGAAAGCAGAGCAATTTAAATGTGCAATGCATTGATTTACCTCAAATGGATTAGGCCTCTGTGTGCAATCCTTTGCATTAATTTACGTTCTCCACAACTGTAATAATAAAGGCAGCATTTCTGTAGGCATTGGCTCAAATTAGCTCATGTAACTTGCTAGAAAGCAAAAATAATTAATATGTGGCTGAAAATGGGATGTTGGAATGGGTCTTCCTGAGAAAACACAGGCTTTGGGAAGTGCAGCAGGGTCCAGGATGCCTCTGGGAGCCATGCCAAGGGCAGGACAACTGGGCTGGATGAAATCCATATCAAATGAACCTTGTGTCAAAGGTTTTCTTGACATTTAAATGGAAAAAAAAATATATATATATATATTTTTGTGATTTGGTACAACTCTAAGAGATTTTGGTGATGTGGACAGGTTTATATTTTTTAAATTACTGAAGAAATAATACAAAAACTTGTAATTCCAGCATATTCAGTTTATTTTATTCCTGCAATAACTTTTCGGTCATCTCTTCCCCTCCCATAAGCTCAACTTGCTGAGCAGCTGAGCGGCCAGGGTGCAAAACTCTGAGTTATTCCTTATTTAACCACTTTGCTGCAGCAATGGTGCCTGGGCTTTGTTTCACTCTGCCGGGATTACTGTGGGCGAGCAGCCCTCTGCCGTTTTTGGAATTACCCTTGTAGACTCCTTACATACTTGTGAGGATTGATCTCCCTTTTCCCTTCTAGATCAGTTCATTCCCATTGTTGGACAGCTGCCTGCCCAGATGTAAATACTCAGGGAAGCAAAGCAGTGGATCATCCCCAGCTGCTGCCTTTGTCCTTCGGGAGCCTGATTCCTTGCTCCCTGTTTGAGAATGGAATTCTTGCCCAAGCATTGCCTGAGTCTGTAGCATCTTGGATTGAAGCAAAGCTGACCAGGACAGGAGATATGGGACTCTCCTTTTCTATGGGATGATGAAGACAGCATGGTGACTGGGGTGGGGGGGAAATGCCATTCCTGCCTTCCTCTTCCTCCTCCTCTTCTTCCTTGGCAGCTGGCAAGCGTGGATTATTGTTTGTGATTGACTTGCTGGTGCTGGCAATTGTACATTGTGTTCTGGGACTAATAGGGTAGCACCGGGTTATTCAGGCATTATTGAAATGAATCACATTTGTGATGAGTAATAAGTAGGAGACTTTGGTATTTATGAATAATTAACATGGTAAAGTTTTTCTTAGACATGAAGAAATTATTTAATTTGTATTGTGAGCACTCTGTAAAATTAATGAAGGATAATTGCATTTGCTAATGTGGGACTAAGAAGCCTAAGCAATCTATTCTTTTACATTTAAGTTCATATTGCTGATGTAAACAGCTAACGTAGAATTCGTTTAATATGTTTTCTTTGGGTGAGACCTGTATTTAACATCGAGTGGGGTGGGTTTTGTGGAAATAGAAAGTCTAAACACTTAATTTGCTGTTGCTTTTTCCATCCCCTCCCATATATCTGGGTGGGTAGTGAATATATGCATATAACAAGATAATATTTTTAAATAAGTGACAATTAGGACCAGGTTTTTTTCTTCTTTCCTGACTTTAGCCTTCTTTCTCAACTGTTCATGCTTTTAAAGACAGAATCCATTTAAGCTATTATATACAGCCTTGAGTGAAATCTCCTCTATTTTTAGTCTGAAAAAAATCATTAGTCTTTAGAGGACTGTAAATCATTAGATCCATTAGGGCTGAGACTCAAATCATGTTTCTTCTTGCTTCTCGCTGCTTATCCAACTCTGAAGGAGCCAAACTTTTGATGTAATATAACTAAATCTATGCAGCTACAAGGGAGATAATCTTGCCACATAAATGATTTTTCACATCTCCATAAAGGCATGAAGAAGAGTATGCCTTTAATGAGATTCTTGTAGCAAATGCTCCTAATTTCCCATAATCAAAAAGATTGTGCAGTTTTGATGCTCTTAGAGGTCCAAGTAGCTGGAAGATCAATTCTGCCATAACTCCATTTTTTTGGCTAAGTTGCAAGGCTCCCAGCAATGGCAGTCTGCTCATTCAGTGTGCCATTTGAACTGTAAGATCCTTTGGCAGATGCCCAAATGTCCTGGTTTGGAATAAATTAGGGAAGAACCTCCAAAAGGAGTCCCCTAAACCAAAACCTCCACCACCCCTTCCCCCCCAGCCCTGGGTTTGGGAAGGAAAAATACCTTGGAGGAAAAGTGGAAAAACCGGTTTATTGACAAAAAAAAACACTCCCCAACACGGAGTAGTGGGAAAAAGGGGTTAGTTACTGTGATGATGAGGAGGGTGCGATGTGTCTGTTGCAAGCCCGGGACTTCTCCAGCTTCTCAAGTCAGGTCAGGTCCGGAGCCAGTTCAAACCTTGGGGGGGGGAGGGGGGGGGGGGAAGAAGGAAGGAGGGAAAAAAAACCAAACAGAAGCAGCAGGGGGAAAAAAAAACTGGTGGCAGGGGCAGCCGGAGAGCAAAGCAAAGCAAAGTGAAGCCAAGGCAAAGGCAGCCAAGCTAGCAAAGAGAGAGCCGAAACTGGCAAGAAAGAAAGAAAAAAAAAACCTGCAGGCACCCGCCCAAGAGGGAGGGGGCAGCTGTGAGACATAACAATGTATCCAAGATATGGGATGGATATATGAGATAGGAGGCAGGTCAACCCAGAACAACCCCAAAGACGAGATCCGGGAAGACTATCAACGTCTTTTCATACTTATGGGAACCCCTTTCAAGACCTCACTTGGAAGTAAAGAGATACATGAATATTTGGACTTTCAATGGACTTAGCCTCAGGGCAAATAAACTGTACAAAAACTACGCCAAGACCCAGTGTGTGTGGCTGAAGTTGGATGGTACCGTTGTTACTGTCACTCTGCCCACCCAGCATTCAATTGATGTTGTCCAATTTTATTGTGGTTTTTAATCGGGTTTTTTTTGAAATTTGCTAAATAAATTCTGTTATTTTGAATTGGCTTCTTATCATTTATAACAATGATCCAGAGGGTTGTCGGTTGCGGCCCTCAGGAATTTCCTCAGAAAATCGGGGTTTCCCCGAGGGGAAATGGAACACCTGACTGCGACTTTAAATCCAGTGGCTGCGGCCACGTGGAGACGCTTACGAGGAGTCTATGATAGGCCCCACAGTCAGAGGGCCATGTGTAGTAACGTGGCAGGATGGTGAAATGCTGCTACCTTCTCAAAGCGTCTCCTTCGGAAGCCGCTCAGAGCAGGCCATAGGAACAGCCATTTCAGGTCCATGCACACACACATGCCACATAGCTCAGTGGAGGAAAGACAGGAAGGGCCTTCTGTATAATATGTTCCAGCAGAAGTTTATTCCAGCATGCTGCAGAGATCAGAGACAGAAGACCTTTGCCATGTGGTATGCAAAGGCTTAAGTATGAGGTCAGTGGCCAATGACCTGAGGACACAGGGGTGGTACAAAGGGTAGCAACCTATAGAGGGGTATTGTTATAAATGGGCCAGGAGACCTGCTCCTTTGAAAAGTCTTTATTAGTCAGCTCTTTCAAGGGGGAACTCGAGGGGTCGCCTGCGCCATTGCTGCTCCTGTCGCAGCAGAGTCCAGAGTTCCGGCCTCTCTCGAATCCCCAGGAACTCCACTGGGCTCGGGTGGTCTAGGGGCGTCACTTCTATCCAGTCTCTGTGGTTATGGCGAGGCGGCAGAAGCAGAATTCGGTCTCTAGGTAGCTGAGGGTCTTCTCGGTGTTGTAGTGTTTCCCTTTTTATCTGGATTTTGTGCTGGGTCGCGGCTTTTGGGTCCGTTTGCCGGCAACTGCACTTTGGTTTTGGAGCGGTGCACCATGGAAGTCCTTGGATTTTCCTATTAGGCGGGGCCAGCAGTTCGAGGAGCCGGCGGGGAATGGTGACAGTCTAGCCCGACGGAAGGGGAAGGGAACCCGGGGTTTTAGAGGGGGTATACAACTTGGAATAAGGTTTTGAGGGTATAAATTTTGGTACAAACAGCATAACTTTCTTAACAGACATGTTACAAGTGGCATAACATTTTAAACAGTATAACTTTCTTAACAAATGACAGACTGTGTCAAAAATGGGAATTTCTTACATTTCATTCATTTCAGTCCCCCCTCTATTTCTTTGATTGGGGCTTTGCCCGCATCAATTGGCAGTTTTTGATTCATGGGAATATCTTTTATTTAGTTCTTCAGTTTGAGGTTCTAATTAAAGTAAAACTATTCTCTTATAGGGCACTTTCCAGTTAGGCGCTGCTTAAATGTTGCCACATTTCATGCAATCTAATACTGCTTTATATCAAAACACGTGGGAGTCACATGAGTGTGAACTCTTATAAGGGACTGCAGGTTCTCCCCGTCATAGATGGGATGATGTGTATGTTTATTAATAGGACTATGTTTAGTCCTCCCAAGAGTCCAATATGAACCATTGTCTCGATCTCACCTGGTCTTGCCTCTTGGGTTGCGGAAGGTATTTAGCTGGCCTTATGGAGTTCCTTCCAGTGTATTCCCACTTCTTTCTCAGTTTTTGATTAGCCCTTCTGTGGTGTGCCCTATGAGAGATCTGTAATGATATTATCACAACTTTTTAAAACAGCTTAACACTTCATGATAACTTAAAACAACTTACAGAGAACATTTTTAAATGACAGCTTTTGATAACAACTTGGAAAGATTTTGAACAACGGGTTTTTTGTTGGGTTTTTTGTTTGTTTGTTTGTTTCTAATTGGGCTTTGGTTGTCTTTTGAAGGTTATTTTAAGTGTGTCTGGTTCTCTAATGGTGGTCCATTCGGAGGGAGTCTTTGCTGGGGTATCAGAGTCACTGGGAAGTGGCAATGGTCTTTTTACTCGGGATAGTTGTGTATGGTGAAGCCCCTATGTCCGACCTTGGTCGAACTCAGATTTTCAAGAGTGCTAGGGGCAGACATTTTAGCCAATTCATTCCAGTTTTTGTTATTAATTTAGTTAATACATTTTTGAAGGTTTTATTCATTCTCTCAACTCTTCTTGAGCTTTGAGGATGCCAGGGTGTATGTAACTGCCATTTCATTCCTAAGGCTTTAACAACATCATGCAGGACTTGTGCTACAAAGTGGGGGCCTCTGTCTGAAACGATGTTATTTACCAGTCCATACCGGGGGATGATGTGTTCTAGTAGTATTTTTATTACTACTTGTGCTGTTTCCCTTTTTGTAAGGAAGGCTTCCACCCAATGCGTTAAATGATCAACTATAACCAAAAGATGCTTATGTCCCTGTACTGGAGGCATTTCTGTGAAGTCTGTTTGTATATTTTGAAAGGGTCTTAATGCTATTTGTCTTTTCCCTGGTGTGGGCTTTCTCATTGCTTTTTGATTTACTTTTTGAAAAATTAGGCATCCTTCAGTAACTGCTCTAGCCAGGTTATAGATTCTAACACATAGGTGTTCTCTCAGAAAATCATCACACAACTCTTGGGTGCCCCAGTGAGTTAAGTTGTGTATTTCTGCCAGCATTTTTCGAGCTATTGCCTTATTTAGGAATTTCTTTCTATCTGGGGTCAGCCATTCCCCCTGCTTCCCTTGGTGTAAACCTAACTTTTTTATTTCTTTTAATTCATTTTCATCATACATGGGTTCACTAACTTTGTTAGCTGGTACATCATTTAAAGCAAGAATTTTTATTGGTTCTCCCAGCTTTTGAGCTGCTAGTTTGGCTGCTTGATCAGCTACTTGGTTGCCCCTTCCTTCAAATGTGTCTCCTTTTTCATATCCCTTGACATGTACAATTGCTATTTCTTGGGGCTTCATAAGAGATTCTAATACTAATTTAATTAAGTCTTTATGTATCAGATCTTTCCCTTTTGAATTTAGGTAGCTTCTTTCTTCCCAGATCTTTCCAAATGTGTGAACTATTTTAAATATATATCGCGAGTTTGTGTAGATTGCACCTCGGTCTTGTTCTAATAAATCTAATCTCCTCTTGAGGGCATAGACTTCAAAACACTGGGCAGACCAGTTTGGGGGTAGTTTTTCTTTTTCTGTAACTTTTAAATTGTCTCTTTTTCTACCTTCGACTATTGCATAGCCTGATATCCTTTTTCCTTCAGTCAGCCTAGATGATCTATCAATAAATAGTACCCTCCCATATGGTAGAGGTATATCTTCAAGATCCTCCCTTACTTTTGTTTGTAAATCTCTCATTTCCAGGCAATTGTGCTCTAAGTTTGGTGTGGGTTCCCCTGAGAGGAACTGGGCAGGATTTAGACTTTTTGATGTGATTAGCTCCAAATCACTGGTGCCGGTTAAAATCACTTCATATTTTAAAATTCTTGAGTCAGTCAGCCATTGTTGAGCCTTTTGGCTCAACACTGTCCTGAGATCATGGGGTGTGTGTGTGCAAAGATTTTTCCCTGCAGTGTCAGTTTTTGTGCTTCCTCCACAAGAACAGCTGTGGCTGCTACAGCCTGGAGGCAAGCCGGCCACCCTCTTGCAACTGGATCCAGAAGTTTGAAAAGATATGCGACAGGCTTTTTGTGTCCTCCCCATTCTTGGGTTAATACTCCATAAGCTATTCCCCCTTCAGTGTTAATGAATAGGTCAAACTTTTTCTTAAGGTCTGGGAGACTCAGGACAGGGGCTGAAGACAATTTTGTCTTTAGGTCTTTCAACTGTTCTTCATCTTTATCTGTCCATTTCACAGGTTCAGGTTGGACTAATTTCTCATATAGAAATTTAACACTTTGGGATAATTTTTTTATCCACAGCTTGCAATGACCAAATAGTCTTAATAATTTTCTTTTATCTTTCTTTGTGGTTGGAGCTGGGACTGAGAGCATACCTGAGATTCTCCCAGGGCTTAATTTCTTACACCCTTCCCCAATGAGGTGTCCAAAGCAGGTGACCCACGATTCTACAAACTGCAGTCTGTTCTTTGACACTTTTTCCCCCAGAAAATTCAGGAGATTAATACTGGTACCCTTCACTTCATCCCGCTCTTTTCCCGACATTAGGAGGTCATCTACATACTGCAGGATTTGCACACCGTTTTTAGGGATAAACTGTCTCAGTAACTCTTCTAGGGCTTGCCTGAAGAGGTTTGGGCCTTCAGTGTACCCCCGAGGAAGACGAGTCCATCTCAGTTGCTGCCCTCTCTTACTTTCAGGGCACTCCCACTCAAAAGCAAACCAATCTCGGCTCCCCTCTGCCAAAGTACAGGCCCAAAAAGCATCCCTTAGATCTACTACAGTAAACCAGGACTGCTCTCCAGGAATCTTGCTGAGGAGTGGGTAGGGGTTCTGTACCACCGGGTGCCTGGTAATTGCCTTTTTGTTCACTTCTCTTAAGTTTTGCACTACTCCAAACTTATTTTCTGCCTTTTTTACAGCCAGAATAGGAGTGTTGTCGGGTGACATACAAGGTTCAAATATTCCTTCTGTGAGTAGATGGGTTATAATTGGGGTTAGTCCTTTTTTCCCTTCTAGAGAAATAGGATATTGCCTGACCCTTATAGGAGGTGTCTTTTCTTGCATTTTTATTTCTATAGGTGGGATATCTAAATATCCATATTTTCCCTCCTCCACCCGGACCTCTGGCCTGACTTCCCCCAAGTCTCCAACAGTCCGCCTCATCATTTGTACCACCATTCTTCCTTCTCTAGGAAGAATTCCTACTCCCAGCTGAACTTGCAGGTCCCTTCCCAGCAGGTTACTGTCTACTTTGGGTAGATATATTGAATTAGTGACACATCTTTTGGAATTTCCTTTAATTTCTACATTTTCTATAACTGAAGCCCTGAAAGGCTCCCCTTCAGCTCCTTGGACTTCACAAGTTTTTCTTCCAATCGCAATTCCAACTGGAAGTCGGTTAATACATGATTTATCTGCACCAGTATCTACTAAAAACTCAAACTGCTCATGTTGGGGACCTACTTCAAAATTTACTATGGGCCCTTCTTGATGTTTCATGGGGTCCCCTAACGCATAGAGCCCATGACACCCCCAATCCTCCTTGACCTCCTCCCTCAATAATTTTTCTAATGCCTCCTGCTCCTTCATGACAGTCTCATCAAATGACATTTTTTGCAATGTTTCTTAAAGTGTCCTATTCCTCCACAATAAAAACAGGCTTGGGTCTCTCCTGGTCTCTGAAGAGTACTCCAAAGTGGTGGGTTCCTTCTTCTTCCCTTTCCTGGTAAAGATTTTGTGTTTCCTTCACCCTTAGTATCCTTTCTGAGATCCTTTACACTTTCCCTGGCCACGGCTACCATAATCCTCTTTTTTTTGCCTTTGTTTTTTCTTCTTCTCTCCTATGGTATACTCTTAGGGCTTCCCTTAATAATTCATTTCTTTCTCGGTCTTGCCAGTCCTCCATCTTTTCAAGTTTTCTTCTGATATCTGGCCAGGATTTTGTGACAAATTGTAATTTTAATAATATCTGTCCCTCTGGGCTATCTGGATCCAAATTAGAATATTGCTGGAAATTCCGTCTGAGCCTGCTCAGCCAGGCTGCTGGGGTTTCATCTTTCTCTTGGGTCCTGTCAAAAGCTAATTTGGTGTTGCTATTCCGGGGAACTGATTCTTTAATACCTCTTATCATTAGGTTTTTATAATCTTCCATATTTCTCCTCCCTTCTCCTCTGTTTGGGTCCCACCCTGGGTCAGCTATTGGCAACTTCTGATCACTGGGGGGGCCCATTTGGTTTTCTCTTTCCCAGATGCGCATCCCTGCTGTCCTAACCAGCCGAACCTCGTCTGGATTGAATAGTATATTTAAGATGGAGTTTAGTTCCCCCCATGTATAAATATTTGGGCCCAAAAACTGGTCAATCTGGTTGGCAATTCCCACTGGGTTTTCAACTAGATTCCCCAGCTCTTTCTTAAAATTTCTGACTTCTGACGCTGTTAAAGGTGTATTGACAAATCCTATTCCTCCAATAGCCCCACCCATCGGGACCTCCCTTAGGGGAAAGAGTTTGGGTTTTGACCTGGTGTTACTGTAAGGTCCTTCTGGGTTTTTTATTGCCTGGCAGGATGCATTGTTAGGTGCCAGACCTAGCTCCCAGCTGTGAGGGGGTGCAGGGATTGTGGATGGTAAAGGAGAGGAGGCTAGACCAGTGTTAGGGAATGGCAGAGGGTAAGAGGGGTTATAAATTGGAGGGGGGTAAGCTGGGGAAGGAACAGGGATTACAGTTTGGGAAGGTATGATTTTCAGGTGAGGTTGGAGGATTACTTCGGGGTAAACTGTAGGAGGAGGCAAATGTTCTAAGGGTTCCCAATTATGGCTAGCTTCTTTTTGGTTCTTCTGCTTTTCATTCCTTTGTTTCCCTTGCTGTAACTTACATATTTTTGCTGTTTCATTTTTGACTACTTGTTTTTGCCAACAGATAGCTTAGAGTATCTGTTCAATACTTGAATCTCCTCGAGATTTCAAGTATTGAGTCAATTGTGAACACATCCAGGGGTCTCTAGTTCCACACCATGGCCATTTTTCAGGTAAATTTAGGTTAGGCCAAGCCTCTATGCAATAATGGATCATCTTGAGTCTGTCTAAGCTTTTAGTGGCCTCATCAACCTCCCATAGTTCTAACATTTGTCCTAGTGGACTGTCTGGTGGAATATTTCTTATCTTTTTCTCTCTTTTTTCCTCAACCGGCTCCACTCTACTTATGTACGACTCCATTTTCACTGGGTCTCAAATAAAAACTACGGTGCTCTTACCCTGACAGAAACTTTACTTCAGGGCAACACAAAGCAAAATTATCTGACCTTGTTTTAACTAAACTTCTTTAAGGTGCCCCTACACACACACAAGTTTAAAGGCGGGCAACCCAAATTTTAAGTCTCACTCACTCTTTGAACACTCGTAAGTAGCCCCAGGGACCCTCTCTCAGGGTTTGGGCACTACCCCTGCCAGTGCTCGGAATGCTCCACAGGTAGCCTGGTGACCCGCCCTTAGGGCCTCAGCCACTACCCCTTAGCCAGCACTCCTTTTCTCTCCTGTACGTCAGGGAAATCCCCGTAAGTGGCCGGTCAACCAGGGCCCAGGGTTCCAGCCACCACCTACTGCCAGGATTTGGACATACAGCGTGCGATGTACTCACTAACCCTACCTAAAAGTCCCTCGCACTCTGGGACTCCCCTAACTCTTACTCCTCTGCACCTGGACAGCGTACCTCTTCCCTGGGTACCCCCGACCAATGCAGACTCTTTTATCCCAGCACCCCGACAGCTACCCCAGCCAGTACGCTTTGGGCTGTAGCCTCAGCCAGTGCTCTCTTTCTCTCCCCACACCCCGGTAGTTACCCCAGCCAGTGCCAACTCACAAGCCCCGAAAGTAGCCTGGGCAACCCACCCTTAGGGTTCCAGCCGCTACCCCAGCCAGCGCTAGTCTCCTTGCTACCCCAGCCGGTACTCAGACGCTCCAAAGCACCCCGAAAGCAGCCTATCCTGTGACACCCCGGGCTATAACCTCAGCGAGTGTGATGCGTGCTTCACACTGCTCGAGCCCTTTCGCACGCTTGAAATTGGCCCAAGCCTTTTCTGCCACCCACTTCTTTGATGTCCCACTCACTCTCTAAATTCTTCTGCACGTCTGGAGGGGGGCGCCTACGCCCCTGGAGACGCCTCAGTCACTCTCAGTTCACTCGCTTCCTGCTTTTCCCGGCCGGCCCCCTCACGGGGGTGCGGAAACGCGGTACTCAGCAGTCCAAAATCGCTTGGGGGGTCCGAGCTGCCGGCCCCCCTCTCATTCACTCCACACTTGCTTATCTCCACTCCCGCCACCGGTTGTTCTTACAGATGCTCCTCAGTGGCGTCCCACGAGGATGCCGAGCGTCGTCCTTTGGTCTGGGATGTCCAGCTGTCCAGGAGGTCCGAGGTCGGGCTGCGCCTTCCCGTCCTGGTCCTCTTCTGGGCGTGGCTTAGATCCCGGCGAGCCCCCAAATTGTTATAAATGGGCCAGGAGACCTGCTCCTTTGAAAAGCCTTTATTAGTCAGCTCTTTAAAGGGGGAACTCGAGGGGTCGCCTGCGTCATCGCTGCTCCTGTCGCCGTTCTCGCTCCTGTCGCTGCTGAGGATCAGGTGTCAGGCGAATCTGCTGCTCTCGCCGCAGCAGAGTCCAGAGTTCCGGCCTCGCTCGAATCCCCAGGAACTCCACTGGGCTCGGGTGGTCTAGGGGCGTCACTTCTTCCCAGTCTCTGTGGTTATGGCGAGGCGGCAGAAGCAGAATTCGGTCTCTAGGTAGCTGAGGGTCTTCTCGGTGTTGTAGTGTTTCCCTTTTATCTGGATTTTGTGCTGGGTCGCAGCTTTTGGGTCCGTTTGCCGGCAACTGCACTTTGGTTTTGGAGCGGTGCACCATGGAAGTCCTTGGATTTTCCTATTAGGCCGGGCCGGCAGTTCGAGGAGCCGGCGGGAATGGTGACAGTCTAGCCCGACGGAAGGGGAAGGGAACCCGGGGTTTTAGAGGGGGTATACAACTTGGAATAAGGTTTTGAGGGTATAAATTTTGGTACAAACAGCATAACTTTCTTAACAGACAGGTTACAACTGGCATAACATTTTAAACAGTATAACTTTCTTAACAAATGACAGACTGTGTCAAAAATGGGAATTTCTTACATTTCATTCATTTCAGGTATGAGAGATGAACAATTGGGGTGGGCAGGGTTAAGTGGCCAGTGGGGGAAGCAATCTAAGATAGATTGGCAGTAGTTCTGTAAGGCACCATGAGGGAAGTCTTTTCTTTCAGTCTAGGCAGGGAAGACTCTATGGTTGATCTTTCCAGGGCAAAGCCTGGAAGTTTCTCTGGGGGGCTTTTAGGGTTCCCACAGGGGGCAAGGCCAACAAGCCAATGGGAAAAGCAAAACTGAGATAGATTAACATAGTGCTGCAGAGCACCATGGGGGAAGCCTTTTTCTTTTATCCTAAGTGGTGAAGCATTCTCGAAGCCTATGGTAGATTTCTCCAGGGCATTTCCCTGGAAGTTCCCCTGATAGGCTCAAGGCCTTCCACAGGTTGGTCTGCTTATTTCCATGTGTGGGAGGTGCAGGTAGAGGAAGTGAGTGATGGAGCTGGAGCGGGACAGTCCCATGGGCTGCAAACCTGTCTCCTTCGTGCAGCATTGCAGGGTGCAGGGTTCTGTCTGCTCCCAGACAGCAAAGAGCTGGTCCCTGTGATGGAGGGTCACCACTTGTGGCTGCTGTTAGGAGCACAAAAGGACGAGGCAGGCCAGCAGGAGGTCAAGCAGGAAAGCTCTACTTTATGTTTCTGACTCCATAATATATACAATTTTACAAGCAGCCCATGATTGGCTGCACAGGTAGCCACTTCTTTGACCTCGTTGGTGATTATCATCATCAATCATCTTTCTCCTCCTAGAGAGGAGAAGTATGTAAGCAAAAGATATAATTTCTAAAAACATACATAGTTTACTTGAAGCTGCATGAGAACAAAATGCAAACAGTGAAAAGCAGGCAAACTTGAGGCAACAGGTCCCCTTGAGGTCAAGGCTGGTATTTCTGTTAAAGGTAGTGGAGATGTTCCTGCAGGTTCTTTGGAGAAGGCATCATAGGCCAAAGAGGGGTAGTTAATAGAGTGACTCTTGCATAAGACAAATATCAACATTTTCACTTACTGTAGCTATGTATAGGTGTGGGTTTAAAAATCAAATACCATCTGCTTTAACCAAAGCCCTAGAAGTGTAAGCTGTTGCCTATTTTGCTTTCAAAACACCATCTTTTCCCTGAGATAACTCCATGCTTGTTGCAGTTGGTTGCATGTTTCCACATCCCACACATGGGAGTTGTGTGCAGTGTCTTAAGCTGCACCTTCTATGACCTCCTGGGTGGGAATTACTGCTCTGAATTGAATGACCTGCATCTTGCTGGGTGTTGTTTTCTGAGGGGAGACTTATGACCTGCAGGACTAAGTGTTTCCTTGCTCTCAGCTTGTGAGTTCAAAGTGAGTTCATCTGAAGGTTTTTGTAGCACTCTGTCTTGGGTTTTAAGCCAAGGGTGGAGGTGGTCAGAATGAAATTAAACTGAGATTTAGAGCATGAACAAGTAAATCCCATTGAACTTGTGCATGTTAGAGTCTCAGAACAATATTTATGTTAAGGGATGAGCTTATGCAGTTGGGCATCCTGAAGCTCTTTGGTTGCTTTGTTGTCCAAGAATATTTGTTTCCTCAGTGGCTAGAGATGTCCACAGGATACCTGAAAGTGCTTCACTGTCAGTAGTTTAATAGCAATGATATAATAGCACATTTAAAAAGAACATTATTTGGTATTGTTAAGACTTGGCCTTAGTTTGGAGATTCTTCTTGATACCTGGAGAAGATATTAAAATTCTAGGTTTGTGCAAGCTTGAAAGGGTCAGTACTCTGATCGATAGCTGAGTTTACTAGTAAAGCTTCCTAAACACATAGGAAATTTTAGCTATTTCAGGTCAGATCTCCTTTCTTACCAGTTGCCCAGACATTAGAACACTTTAAGACCTGTCTAACACACAGGTCATGTAACTCTTTCATTCCCTTGGGTTTAGAACATTACTTTTGTTCTTGAGCACAAGGTAAGCTTTTTAGAAGAGGTAACATTAGAGGACTTCAGTTCTGTGTTGAAATTAAGTTTTCTGGGAGTTAACAGCAAAGTTGCAGTGAGTTTGAACTACTTGGGGAAGGAGTTTGTACTGGCTGTTATGCCTCTGGCAGCTCATCCTCAGCTTGCTCCTGGAGGCATCCACAGGGCATTGAAAATGTCAAAGCAGATGCTGTGCCCTGGGGTGCTGCCAGATCTGATCTTGATTTGATCTCCAGAACTGCCTGGTCTGGCTGCTGTGGAGCTGAAATCTGCAGACTCCCCATTGTGTGTGCCCTGGACTTGGCAGGAGTGGTGCTTTCATGGCCCAACTCACCCCTGTTAAAGACAGTGGTACTCATTCCGTTGATTACATGAAGAGCCCCCTTCCCTGGAGAGGCTGCCTGCCAGGAAAGGAGATAATTCATGCCCTGCATCAGCTGTCTTAAATTAGTTGAAGAACAGGATCCAGTTAGCTTTAATGATAAGAGCTGGAATTTGCAGTGTCAGCTCTTTTCCACAGGGTTTATGCTGGGACCACTAAACTCATTTGAGTTGTATGATGGGATGAGAGGTTAAAAGCCAGTGTAATAGCCATGAAATGCTCCAGCCTTACAAAGAAATGTCACTGCATCCTCCTTGGATACTCATAATTAGTAATTACTGATTTGCCCAGGCTCTTTAGAGGAGTCTGCTGAGAGGGCAAGCCTGTGAGCTGCACTTGGCTGCCTGGTTAGGGCTGTTAAACCAGAGTGCTGTTTCTGATACCGTTCATTTTTAGAACTGGGTTTCCATGTCTTGCTTTAACTGTTATCATTAGTAATTTACTGGGTTTCATTTTGGGGATGGGAGAGCACTTTGTGATCTCTGAAGCATTCAGATGTGCAGCAATGTATGGCAGTGACAGTACATAAACCAGAACAATAGTATTGCTTTCTAAGTGTATTTTTTAAACTCTGTTTTCTTTTTAAAACTAATTTTTCTGGGCAACTCAACTGAAGATATGTATTATTGCTACCATTTTCTTAAAATCAAATCCAGTACATACAGGTTTTTTACTGTTGCTTTTAGAATACTAATTTCTTTTTTTCTTCCCCAGTAGGCTGTGTTCATCCTGCTCTTATGACTTTTTCCTGTTTAATTGCTTTAGTATTGCCTTGAGTTCTGCTTTCATTTTTTAATTGGCAATTGTATCATGTCCATGGTGAAAGAGAGGGAATTTCACAGTGGAATTGAAGGCAGACATTTGGACCACTGTGCTTTCATTTAATGAGGAAAGTATTTCGTACTTCTTTTCAAACTGTACCTATTACACCAACAAGTGGTGTCTGCTTAAGTGAAGTCTATCAAATATATAATACATGCTTAACGCTCTGTAAAGAATGATAAATTAGGGCATTGATAGCAACTAACCAAGACTTTTTGCCATGGCACAGACAAGGAGGAACCAGTGATGCCAGTGTCACGGAAGGTATGGGCGGACATGGGTGGTAGGGATGTGGCCAGAGGAGCCTTTGCTTCTCTGGCTCTCAGGTGGGTGAGTGAGAAGGGTAAGTCCAAGGTGAGTTCAGCTTGACTGATGGACAGCTCTATGCCCTCTCCTGTGCTCGTGGGCTGTGGATGCTGACAGCCAGGTCAGAGAGAGAGATTTTCAAGTATCAGGCAGCAGCAGAATCTGTGGGAAAGCAAGTCACATAACTTTCCCACACTGGCCTGAGAAACTGTGAGAAGGAATTAAAACAACCTTTGCAGCTGGTGTTTTGAACTAGCTGTTTACTTGCAAGGTGTTTATGAAGAGATGTTATTTCTGGTTAGCCAGTGGTGGTGAGGTGTTGGTTTGAGGACCAATCATGTCCTGCTCTCTTGGAACTGTCTATAAAAGGATGTGATGTCAAATAACCGAGGCTCTTGCCTTCTGAGAAGACCTGAGTCGTGTGTCGTTATCCAGCTGTCCCTAATACAATAGCGACAGTGGGCTTTGCATGGCAAGCTGGGCAGCCTCACCTTAGCAGAGCAGTAAAATGGTATAATTGAGATGATTTCAGGGTTAGAAATTTCTTTTTCCCAGTGGGTTTAGATACCTCTGATGCCCTTATATTCCTCATGTATGAATGCTTAGTTGCAGCTTTCATGCATTTTCTTTCTATTAGTTGCTCTGGGAGCTGCCTACAGTAGAAACAGGACTCTACAGTGTAGAGCTACACCTGATATTGGACAACAGAGCTGCTCAGACTTCTGGCCCTGGGTCCTGTTTAAACCACCCAGCCAATTTTGTTAGCAGATGAACACTTCAGCTCTGCTGAGTTAGTGTATAAATAGCTTTTGTTACAGCAGTGCAGCCTCTATAAATGCTGTAATGTCTTGTCTGTGAGGGTTCCTGCACTTAACATTTTTTGGGTTCTTAGGGTATGGCACAGACTGTTATTGATCACTTCTTATAGGTGCCTGTAGTTACCATAAAACAGGAAAGTACAGCTTGAGTTGTGGGCACTTATTTATAAATATCTTAGAGCAGCCAGGAAGCCTTGTAAGGTGCAGTTTGTGCCCCTTGGTGTGGGACTGTGAACTCGGGTCATCCCAGCTCCTGTACCAGGGGTTCAGAGCCAAACCCTCCAGCCCTGCCACCAGCAAGCACAGTGCACCTGGAGCTCACTGCCTGGGTAAGGAGGCATGAAGGAACAGCAAAACAAGTTTTACTTTTGCATAATGACTATGAGTCTCATCCTGCCATCTGCCCAGGCATTGTGGCTTTGAGGTCACATTGATGCAAATATGCTTTGCTAAGTGCTGGGAGAGCATCTTTCCTGCTTCTTCACCCTTTTGAAATGCACGCCACATGGTCCTGGAATTCAGCTTAATCAGAGACAGGAATGTTTGTACCAAGATTGGCTGATGTATTTATTTTACCCAGAATTAATTTATAAACTATCTCTACCTGGAGAAGTTTGATTAGCATTATAAATCTAATGCGCAATGGATACTGAAGGAACTTGAGTTTTATAAAACAGGAGATGGGAAATTAGAGGGAGAAATCAGATTTAAATTGCAAGGCTGCCTGTGGTCCTGGAGGAGCTGGATAAGGTCATGTTCCCTGAGAAAATGTAGCCTATGTGGAATTTACTTGTTTTATTTATTACAGGTATTCAAAACATGTTTAACCCAGATAAGGACATGCCTCAATGATTTAGAGGTGATAACAATAATAGAACTTTGGTTTTAGTTGCAAAACTACATAATATTTATTCCCTAATGTGACCCATGGAAATGAATATGTAAATCCCAATAGGCAGCTGTGATTGTGGTTTTCATTTTTGTGATGCACAAGATTTTGAGCCAGCACTAGGACCTGACTGATAAAACCATGCCCATGTGAACGCACATCTATCCTGCATAGCCAGATGTCTTTCAAATCCTTGGTCAAGTTTCTTGTGGCCACCCTGTGAACATTAGTAGAGCCACTGCTTGCAGAATTTATTTCTACAAAGTCCATAACGCAGGGATTTTCCTCCAAGGGCAGGCAAATGGCTTAGGGAAAAAAATAAGTTTTTTCCTCAAGAGTGGTGACCAGTATTGCTAAAGTTTATTATTGAAATGGTTTTTGTCTGCAGACCTGTTTGAGGGCAGGGGTTATTTCTATAGAGTAAGATTTTTTTTTTTTTTTTTTTTTTTTTTTTTTTTTGTTATTCCCAGTGTTGCTTCTTGCAATTGCGTCTAGGATTTGGGAGTCATTGGAGGAGGTCGTGGTCTGATTTTTTTTTGTTTTGGTTACTTTCCCAGCTGTTCCCCACTATGTGCTAAATGGGTCTTGTAACCTAAATGGACGCAGTTGCATGGATGAAAGAAAACAGCCAGAGAGAGAGGGAGAGGAAGAAGTGAGGAAATATTTCATGAGGCAGTTGAACTGAATGATTTTGCTGATTGGTGAGGTGGCAGGCAGCCATCTGCTCAGCTCTGCAATCCATCCAGCTGACCTTAGGCTTTGTTCTTGGTGAGTTTCTCCTAGGGCCTGTCACTATGGAGAGGCAAGACATTCACCAAAAACAGATTCACAGGACATCACTCCTTTGTCTTAGACCTTCTCTCTCTAGATCAGGTTGCTAAAGCCACCCTTCCATCATCTGTCCTTATCCCAGAGCAAATGTTAATGGCCTCAATGTCTCTGTGCTGCTGACGCAGGCAGAGGATCCTTGAAAGCAAGGCAGTGACAGTGCAGAGCTGGCATTTTCCACTAGGTCTGCTAATTAATTAAGGTCATATGTCCCACCTATTAGTTTGGCTACTGCATTTCTCCATTAAACAGACAGTGAAATGCCAGGGAAGGGAAGAATAGTTCTCCTTTCCACTGAGCACCTCCATGACTGCGGTGATGGTCACAGGGTGCTGTTGAGCTGTTTGAAATGGAAACCATCCAGTCTGTACAAGAAAATGGAGACTTTATGGATTTGGTGTGTTATCACAGTGTTCTGGGTTGACCTGCCTCCTATCCCATATATCCATCTGTCCTGGTTTGGAGTAAATTAGGGAAGAACCTCCAAAAGGAGTCCCCTAAACCAAACCTCCACCACCCCTTCCCCCCCAGCTCTGGGTTTGGGAAGGAAAATACCTCGGAGGAAAGTGGAAAAAACAGTTTATTGACAAAAATACACTCCCCAACACCGAATAGTGGGAAAAAGACGGGTTACTGTGATGAGGAGGGTGCTGACGCGTCTCTGTCTGGCCCGGGTCTTCTCCAACTTCTCAGGTCAGGTCAGGTCCGGAGCCGGTTCAAACCTTGGGGGGGGGAAGAAGGAAGGAGGGAAAAAAACCAAACAGAAGCAGCAGGGGGGGTGGGGGGAACGGCGGCAGGGGCAGCCGGAGAGCAAGGCAAAGCGAAGCGAAGAAGGCAAAAGCAGCTGAGCTAGCAAAAGCAAGAGCCAAAACAGCCAAGAAAGAAAAAAAAAAAAGCAAGAACTGCAGGCTCCCGCCCAAGAGGGCGGGATTCAGCTGCGAGACATAACAACATATCCAAGATATGGGATGGATATATGGGATAGGAGGCAGCTCAACCCAGAACATTCCACCCCTTATCCCATATATCCATCCAATTAAAACTTTCATGTCACTTACTCAGACCTTTGACACTTACACATTTCCTTCTGTTTCATGTCTAATTGATCTAACACGCAGACAATGGTAGTAACATTCAGCACATATCAATCTTACCCCATATTCAGATCTCCCTGAGGTACACATCGCATTGTTCCATCTTTCTGCATTATCCACCATGTACAACCCGGTCCTTGAGCAGAGACAACTCCACGGATGGGTTTGCCCGTACTCGAGTCAGGGTTGATCCATACTGTCTTTCCCAACAAACCTCTCACATGGGCCACTGGGACTTTGTCTCCATCTACTATATTAAGGTGCTGGGACTGAGCAGGTCCCGCTCGGTTGGTGGAACCTCGAGTGTTAACTAACCAGGTGGCTTTTGCTAAATGCTGCTCCCAATTTTTTAAGGACCCTCCACCCAATGCTTTCAGGATGGTTTTTAACAGCCCATTATACCTCTCCACTTTACCTGCGGCTTGTGCATGGTAGGGGATATGATATACCCATTCAATGCCATGTTCCCTAGCCCAAGTTTTAATAAGATTATTTTTGAAATGAGTCCCATTGTCTGACTCAATTCTCTCGGGAGTGCCGTGCCTCCAAAGGACCTGCTTTTCAAGGCCCAGGATGGTGTTGCGGGCTGTAGCATGAGACACAGGATAGGTTTCCAACCATCCATGGTCAGCACATGACGCTTGCCTTGGCGGGTTTGAGGCAGTGTGATGTAATCAATCTGCTAGGCCTCCCCATACTTGTACTTAGACCACCGCTCTCCATACCAGAGAGGCTTCATCCGCTTGGCTTGCTTAACGGCAGCGCATATTTCACAGTCACTGATAACTTGAGAGATGCTGTCCATGGTTAAATCCACCCCTCGGTCTCGTGCCCACTTATAGGTGGCATCTCTACCTTGGTGACCTGAGGCATCATGGGCCCATCGTGCTAGGAATAACTCTCCCTTGTGCTCCCAGTCAAGATCTATCTTCAACTCCCCTACCTTTGCAGCTTGATCTACCCGCTGATTATTTTGCTGCTCCTCATTAGCTCTACTCTTGGGGACATAGGCATCTACATGGCGAATCTTCACAGGTAGGGTTTCTAACCGGGCAGCGATATCTTTCCACTCTTCAGCAGCCCAAATTGGTTTACCTCTACGCTGCCAGTTCGCCTCTGTCCATTTCTTCAGCCATCCCCACAGAGCGTTGGCTACCATCCAAGAATCAGTGTATAGATAGAGCCTTGGCCACTTCTCTCTCTTTGCAATATCTAGGGCCAGTTGAATGGCTTTAAGTTCAGCAAATTGACTGGATCCACCCTCACCTTTCAACGACCCCTACGACCTGTCGTGTGGGGCTCCATACAGCTGCCTTCCACCTCCGACCCATCCCTATGACACGGCAGGAACCGTCGGTGGATAAAGCGTAACATATTTCCTCTGCTGGCAACTGGTCGTATGGCGGAGCTTCCTCAACCCGTGTCACTGGTTCTTGTCCTTCTTCTGCAACACTGAAACTTTCACCTTCAGGACAGTTTGTAATTACTTCCAAAATTCCAGGGCGATTCAATTTCCCAACCTGAGCGCTTTGTACAATCAGGGCAATCCACTTGCTCCAGGTAGCACTGGTGGCGTGGTGGGTGGAGGGAACCTTTCCTGTAAACATCCACCCTAGCACTGGTAGTCGGAGTACCAGGAGGAGTTGTGCTTCCATACCTATAACCTCTGAGGTGGCCCGAACCTCTTCAGAGGCTGCTAGAATTTCCTTTTCTGTTGGAGTATAGCTGGCTTCCGACCCTCAGTAACTTCGACTCCAAAATCCCAGTGGTCGGCCTCGAGTCTCCCCAGGCACCTTCTGCCAAAGGCTCCAGGACAGACCGTGGCTCCCGGCTGCAGAATAAAGCACGTTCTTCACGTCCGGTCCCGTCCTGACTGGGCCAAGGGCTACCGCGTGAGCAATCTCCTGCTTGATCTGAGTAAAAGCGTGTTGCTGCTCAGGGCCCCACTGGAAAGTGTTTTTCTTGCGAGTTACCAGGTGGAGAGGGCTCACAATCTGGCTATACTCTGGAATATGCATCCTCCAAAAACCTATGACACCTAGGAAAGCTTGTGTCTCCTTCTTGTTAGTTGGTGGAGACATCGCTGTGATCTTATTGATGACATCAGTGGGAATCTGACGCCGTCCATCTTCCCACTTAATTCCCAGGAACTGAATTTCTCTAGCAGGTCCTTTGACTTTGCTCTTCTTGATGGCAAAACCAGCTTTCAGGAGAATCTGGATAATCTTTTCTCCTTTTTCAAACACTTCAGCTGCAGTGTTCCCCCACACAATGATGTCATCGATGTACTGCAAATGTTCTGGAGCCTCACCCTCTTCCAATACAGTTTGGATCAATCCATGGCAAATGGTAGGACTGTGCTTCCACCCCTGGGGCAGTCGATTCCAAGTGTACTGCACACCCCTCCAGGTGAAAGCAAACTGAGACCTGCATTCTGCAACCAGAGGAATGGAGAAAAAGGCATTGGCGATGTCAATAGTGGCATACCACCTTGCTGCCTTGGCCTCCAGCTCGTACTGGAGTTCCAGCATGTCCGGCACGGCAGCACTCAGCGGTGGAGTCACTTCATTCAAGGCCCTGTAGTCCACAGTCAATCTCCATTCTCCGTCAGATTTTCACACCGGCCAGATGGGGCTGTTAAAGGGTGAGTGGGTTTTACAGACCACCCCTTGGCTCTCCAACTCACTGTCCTGGTTTGGAGTAAATTAGGGAAGAACCTCCAAAAGGAGTCCCCTAAACCAAACCTCCACCACCCCTTCCGCCCCCCAGCCCTGGGTTTGGGAAGGAAAAATACCTCGGAGGAAAGTGGAAAAACCGGTTTATTGACAAAAATACACTCCCCAACACCAAATAGTGGGAAAAGACGGGTTACTGTGATGAGGAGGGTGCTGACGCGTCTCTGTCTGGCCCGGGTCTTCTCCAACTTCTCAGGTCAGGTCAGGTCCGGAGCCGGTTCAAACCTTGGGGGGGGGGGGGGGGGGGGGGGGGGGGGAGAGAAAGAAAGGGGGGGAAAAAACAAACAGAAGCAGCGGGGGGAAGAAAAAACGGCGGCAGGGGCAGCCGGAGAGCAGAGTGAGGCAAAGCGAAGCGAAGAAGGCAAAAGCAGCCGAGCCAGCTGAAGCAAGAGCCGAAAGCAGCCAAGAAGCAAAAAGGAGGCAGGAACTGCAGGCTCCTGCCCAAGAGGGCGGGATTCAGCTGCGAGACATAACAACATATCCAAGATATGGGATGGATATATGGGATAGGAGGCAGCTCAACCCAGAACATTCCACCCCTTATCCCATATATCCATCCAATTAAAACTTTCATCTCACTTACTCAGACCTTTAGCACTTACACATTTCCGTCCATCTTACTTGCTCAGACCTTCGACACGTACACATTCCCTTCTGTTTCATATCTAACTGATCTAACACGCAGACAATGGTAGTAACATTCAGCACGTATCAATCTTACCCCATATTCAGATCTCCCTGAGGTACACATCGCATTGTTCCATCTTTCTGCATTATCCACCATGTACAACCCGGTCCTTGAGCAGAGACAACTCCACGGATGGGTTTGCCCGTACTCGAGTCAGGGTTGATCCATACTGTCTTTCCCAACAAACCTCTAACATGGGCCACTGGGACTTTATCTCCATCTACTACATTAAGGTGCTGGGACTGAGCAGGACCCGCTCGGTTGGTGGAACCTCGAGTGTTAACTATCCAGGTGGCTTTTGCTAAATGCTGCTCCCAGTTTTTTAAGGACCCTCCACCCAATGCCTTCAGGGTGGTTTTTAACAGCCCATTGTACCTCTCCACTTTACCCGCGGCTGGTGCATGGTAGGGGATATGATATACCCATTCAATGCCATGTTCCCTAGCCCAGGTTTTAATAAGATTATTTTTGAAATGAGTCCCACTGTCTGACTCAATTCTCTCGGGAGTGCCGTGCCTCCAAAGGACCTGCTTTTCAAGGCCCAGGATGGTGTTGCGGGCTGTAGCATGAGACACAGGATAGGTTTCCAACAATTCTGTGGTGGCTTCTACCATGGTCAGCACATGACGCTTGCCTTGGCGGGTTTGAGGCAGTGTGATGTAATCAATCTGCCAGGCCTCCCCATACTTGTATTTAGACCACCGTCCTCCATACCAGAGAGGCTTCATCCGCTTGGCTTGCTTAATGGCAGCGCATATTTCACAGTCACTGATAACTTGAGAAATGCTGTCCATGGTTAAATCCACCCCTCGGTCTCGTGCCCACTTATAGGTGGCATCTCTGCCTTGGTGACCTGAGGCATCATGGGCCCATCGTGCTAGAAATAACTCTCCCTTGTGCTCCCAGTCAAGATCTACCTTCAACTCCCCTATCTTTGCAGCTTGATCTACCCGCTGATTATTTTGCTGCTCCTCATTAGCTCTACTCTTGGGGACATGGGCATCTACATGGCGAATCTTCACAGGTAGGGTTTCTAACCGGGCAGCGATATCTTTCCACTCTTCAGCAGCCCAAATTGGTTTACCTCTACGCTGCCAGTTCGCCTCTTTCCATTTCTTCAGCCATCCCCACAGGGCATTGGCTACCATCCAAGAATCAGTGTATAGATAGAGCCTTGGCCACTTCTCTCTCTTTGCAATATCTAGGGCCAGTTGAATTGCTTTACGTTCAGCAAATTGACTGGATCCACCCTCTCCCTCAACGACCCCTACGACCTGTCGTGTGGGGCTCCATACAGCTGCCTTCCACCTCCGACCCATCCCTACGACACGGCAGGAACCGTCAGTGAATAAAGCGTAACATATTTCCTCTGCTGGCAACTGGTCGTATGGCGGAGCTTCCTCAACCCGGGTCACTGGTTCTTGTTCTTCATCTGCAACACTGAAACTTTCACCTTCGGGCCAGTTTGTAATTACTTCCAAAATTCCAGGGCGATTTAATTTCCCAACATGAGCACGTTGTACAATGAGGGCAATCCACTTGCTCCAGGTAGCACTGGTGGCGTGGTGGGTGGAGGGAACCTTTCCTCTAAACATCCACCCTAGCACCGGTAGTCGGGGTACCAGGAGGAGTTGTGCTTCCATACCTATAACCTCTGAGGCGGCCCGAACCCCTTCATAGGCTGCTAGAATTTCCTTTTCTGTTGGAGTATAGCTGGCTTCCGATCCTCGGTAACTTCGACTCCAAAATCCCAGTGGTCGGCCTCGAGTCTCCCCAGGCACCTTCTGCCAAAGGCTCCAGGACAGACCATGGCTCCCAGCTGCAGAATAGAGCACGTTCTTCACGTCCGGTCCCATCCTGACTGGGCCAAGGGCTACCGCGTGAGCAATCTCCTGTTTAATCTTAGTAAAAGCGTTGTTGTCCTGGTTTGGAGTAAATTAGGGAAGAACCTCCAAAAGGAGTCCCCTAAACCAAACCTCCACCACCCCTTCCGCCCCCCAGCCCTGGGTTTGGGAAGGAAAAATACCTCAGAGGAAAGTGGAAAAACCGGTTTATTGACAAAAATACACTCCCCAACACCAAATAGTGGGAAAAGACGGGTTACTGTGATGAGGAGGGTGCTGACGCGTCTCTGTCTGGCCCGGGTCTTCTCCAACTTCTCAGGTCAGGTCAGGTCCGGAGCCGGTTCAAACCTTGGGGGGGGGGGGGGAGAGAAAGAAAGGGGGGGAAAAAACAAACAGAAGCAGCGGGGGGAAGAAAAAACGGCGGCAGGGGCAGCCGGAGAGCAGAGCGAGGCAAAGCGAAGCGAAGAAGGCAAAAGCAGCCGAGCCAGCTGAAGCAAGAGCCGAAAGCAGCCAAGAAGCAAAAAAGGAGGCAGGAACTGCAGGCTCCTGCCCAAGAGGGCGGGATTCAGCTGCGAGACATAACAACATATCCAAGATATGGGATGGATATATGGGATAGGAGGCAGCTCAACCCAGAACACTCACGAATCATTTTGTGGATGGGAATCACTGCATCTCAAACTGTTCTATACTGCCGCCGATGCACTATAGACGTGGCGACTGGCACCTGTTGATCTTCCACCTTCAACAATCCCACAGCAGATGGGTCATCCGATAGTCCAGACAGGGTGTTCAGTTGCTTAACACCCTCTGTTTCTACAGATGCTATTTCAAATGCCCAAAGTGGAAAAACCTTAATAATAATATTGGTGGTTCTAGTTGTTTTGTGGGTTTTTCCACTTTCTCTGGCCCTTTCCCGGCCAACGCGCCATTGGTGCCATCAGAACATGTGGGGGCAGAACCAATTTCCATTGCCGGGGTGACAGGGGGAGTACAAGAGTTGACTTTGTTGGAGGCTGAGGTGAGCCTGACTGGAAAGGATTGGCAGAGACACCTGATTGTGACCGGCCCAGAGGCCCCGTGTATTCTGGGCATAGATTTTCTTCGGAATGGGTATTTCAAAGACCCAAAGGGATTCAGATGGGCATTTGGAATAGCATCTGTAGAAACAGAGGGTGTTAAGCAACTGAACACCCTGTCTGGACTATCGGATGACCCATCTGCTGTGGATTGTTGAAGGTGGAAGATCAACAGGTGCCAGTCGCCACGTCTATAGTGCATCGGCGGCAGTATAGAACAGTTTGAGATGCAGTGATTCCCATCCACAAAATGATTCGTGAGTTGGAGAGCCAAGGGGTGGTCTGTAAAACCCACTCACCCTTTAACAGCCCCATCTGGCCGGTGTGAAAATCTGACGGAGAATGGAGATTGACTGTGGACTACAGGGCCTTGAATGAAAGTGACTCCACCGCTGAGTGCTGCCGTGCCGGACATGCTGGAACTCCAGTACGAGCTGGAGGCCAAGGCAGCAAGGTGGTATGCCACTATTGACATCGCCAATGCCTTTTTCTCCATTCCTCTGGTTGCAGAATGCAGGTCTCAGTTTGCTTTCACCTGGAGGGGTGTGCAGTATACTTGGAATCGACTGCCCCAGGGGTGGAAGCACAGTCCTACCATTTGCCATGGATTGATCCAAACTGTATTGGAAGAGGGTGAGGCTCCAGAACATTTGCAGTACATCGATGACATCATTGTGTGGGGGAACACTGCAGCTGAAGTGTTTGAAAAAGGAGAGAAGATTATCCAGATTCTCCTGAAAGCTGGTTTTGCCATCAAGAAGAGCAAAGTCAAAGGACCTGCTAGAGAAATTCAGTTCCTGGGAATTAAGTGGGAAGATGGACGGCGTCAGATTCCCACTGATGTCATCAATAGATCACAGCGATGTCTCCACCAACTAACAAGAAGGAGACACAAGCTTTCCTAGGTGTCATAGGTTTTTGGAGGATGCATATTCCAGAGTATAGCCAGATTGTGAGCCCTCTCCACCTGGTAACTCGCAAGAAAAACACTTTCCAGTGGGGCCCTGAGCAGCAACACGCTTTTACTCAGATCAAGCAGGAGATTGCTCACGTGGTAGCCCTTGGCCCAGTCAGGATGGGACCGGACGTGAAGAACGTGCTTTATTCTGCAGCCGGGAGCCACGGTCTGTCCTGGAGCCTTTGGCAGAAGGTGCCTGGGGGGACTCGAGGCCGACCACTGGGATTTTGGAGTCGAAGTTACTGACGGTCGGAAGCCAGCTATACTCCAACAGAAAAGGAAATTCTAGCAGCCTCTGAGTTTGGAGTAAATTAGGGAAGAAGATATGGGATGGATATATGGGATAGGAGGCAGCTCAACCCAGAACATTATCCCATATTTTGGATACATTGTTATGTCTCGCAGCTGAATCCCTCCCTCCTGGGCAGGTGCCTGCAGTTCTTTCCTTTTTTTTCTTTCCTGTTTCAGCTCTTGCTTTTGCTAGCTCGGCTGCCTTTGCCTTCTTCGCTTCGCTTTGCTTTGCTCTCAGGCTGCCCCTGCCGCCGTTTTCCCCCCCCCCCCTCACTGCTTCTGTTTGGTTTTTTTCTCTCATTCCTTCTTTCACACCCCCCCCGCCAAGGTTTGAACCGGCTCCGGACGTGACCTGACCTGAGAAGTTGGAGAAGTCCCGGGCCTGCCAGAGATTCATCAGCAGCCTCCTGTTATAGGCAAAATAGCCAAATTGTTTTATATAAAGAAATTTATTAAAGTCAGTTTGGTTACAAAGAAATGAAAAAGTCCACTACCAAAATAGATTGAAGATACCAAGCCCGGGAGTTGGCACCTGGTGACGATGTCGGACCAGCGGACAGTCCTCCCCTTGTTCACAAGAAATTGCTGCTGGAGCTTAGATTTTTATACAGTTTTTGTGCCCTCAGGCTAGACCCAGGATGTAAATCTTTTCAGCCCGTCCGATACAGTGTTATCTTTTGCATTGCATAGTTATTTACTGAAGTCCTTTTGTCTTTCCCTCCGGGCCGGCGATGATGTCCAGGTGGCGTGGGTGTTTGGTCAGACAGCGATGATCGCTTCTTGCCTCATTCCAAGAAAAAAATGTTATTTCGCCCTGTGCCTTCAAGTGCAAATGAAGTCTCCCCCTTTGGATCTGAACTTTGCTCTGTGCCTTCAAATGCAAATGAAGTCTCTCCCTGAGTTTTAGGTTTTCAGTCTGAATTTTACAAAAGGGGTGCTTCATATATCTACTATATTTAACTTTCAGCACTTTATATAAAATATTATTACAAGCATGAATTAAGTCTTAGCCTCCCTCATAAGACTCCTCATCACAGTAACCCGTTTTCCCACTATTCGGTGTTGGGGAGTGTATTTTTGTCAATAAACCGGTTTTTCCACTTTTCCTCCAAGGTGTTTTCCTTCCCGAACCCAGGGCTGGGGGGGGGGGGGGGGGGGAAGGGGTGGTGGAGGTTTGGTTTAGGGGACTCCTTTTGGAGGTTCTTCCCTAATTTATTCCAAACCAGGACACACAGAGATCATGTTCTCTGCTGGAGGTCCATTGACTTTGGTAGAGTTACTTAAGATTTGCCTCTCTCGGTGGCTATGGTGAATATTTGGTGTGGTTTTTTTCCCTGGATATTTTGTTGTGTTGCAGGAGCTTGCCAGGATCCCAACAGTTCTGGTTTTCTGGGAGAAACAAAAAGCTTGCAGGTATCTGACTTCTGTCCAAAAGGAATTACTTTCTTTTTGACCATTTACCCAAAATCTGGAGTTCTCTGAGCTATCTAGACAAGGAGGGGAGCTTGTTAGTGAAGCTGGAGATCAACTCAGCAGAGAACTGACCAGAGGGAACAGTTTCCTTGCTCATCTTTTCTGATTGGTGTTCAGCCTAGAAATGGTCCTTGCTCTTTCTCCCTGTCTTGGTTTGGGAAGACAGGTATCTGCCAGGGAAAGCTGGAGTTTCCCTTGGAATGGAGTATGTAAACCACCCCCTCCCCCTTTTTTTCCAATTATAAATTTGCAGTTAGAGGCTTTTAGGCAAAAGATTTGGGAATAGAAATAGCAATTCTTTACTAGTATGTATAACAAAGCAAACAAAAACAACTACAGCACTAATAACAAAAACATTACTAAGAACCTTGAGGGCTTTGCTTCACAAAAAACCCAGGGCAGTTAGGTCTTGGTGCCTTTGTAGGGTCCTCAGAGCACCAAGCTGGAACAGTGGAAAGTCTCGGGCTGGTAGCTGGAATGGCAGGATGTCCCGGCAGGGCAGAGGGGTGCAGGGTCACGCTGTAGCAAGAGGAGCAGTGCTGAAGAAGCCGGTGGCAGGGCAGGGCTGGCCCAGCTCAGCTCCCGCAGGGCGGCCAAGAAACTCAGAATTCCAGGGCGAGCAGATGATGGTAGATTTCCCAGGACTGGACCCCTCTAGTGACAGTGAACTCCTCTCTCAGCAAGCAGCAACCCAGCCATTCTTTCTCCCCTAACGCCAAAAAGCGGAGTACCCAGCTGCCTCAAGCTCTGTCCTTTACCTGCCCCAAAATTCGATGTTATCTCTCCCTTTGAGCTTGGGCCCCCCATTTGTTTTGTTTAAGTAGTCTTAAGTATCCAACACTTAGTTTCCTTGGTAACTTATGGGGAAGAAATTCTTTAGAGTAAAAAAAGAACAAACCTAACCCCCAACACTCCCCTTGGAGTCTCAGGTCTGCATCCTTCTGGGAGTGCTCTGGTTGCTGTCCTGGTTGTTAAGCATCTTTCAGAAGCTTTTCAAAGCTCTGTATGAATTCCACTAAGTTTTGGGCATCTGCTACATGTGCCTGTCCTATTTGGTGTATTGTAATTCCTTCAGCTCCTTGGCTCTAGGGACAAATATTTATACTAAAGTAGGTTTATCTATCACACCCATCTGTTTGGTGAGGTGAGGCCCAAGCCATATACAGAAGATAACCTTGTATGCTGCCAAAGAATGGTGGAAAGCTTATCCAGTGGTGTATTTATATATATATTGAGTGGCAGGATTATGTATAGTAGATCTCTGTTGGTAAGGTTGGTCTGATGGCAGTATCTGGTCAAAATGGTTGAGCTTGGCTAGATGTATGTTTTCTTTCCTATAGAACTTAATTTTATCAAAGTATGAAAGTGAAACACAGTGGAAAGAAGTCCACAACTAATAATAGTTGTTAGAGCAGTATGTATTTATCAACGTCAAGATGCGTGGGGAATAATTTCACCAAAGACATGCATACCCCCGCCCCCCTGGGAACTTGCCCTCTTTCTTATTCCCTGAGGTCTTACATATGCATGACATTCCACAGACCCTCTTCATACATATTCATTCCCTGACCCCGCCCATCCTCGCTTGTTATGGTAATTAGTTCACACCCTTCTGGGTATGCTCAGTCTTTAGTGGTGATGGTCTCCAGGCCGTGGTAGTGGTCTTCTTTTATTTACCTTTACACCTTTATTTTTCTCATGTGTGCTTTGGCCTTCTTGGCACGTTTTCAAGGGAACGTATCATCTTAGAGTCTGTGTTCTTCTCTTTATATGCGCCTTTAGCCCTGTTATTCTATTGTTTAGGCTAGTTCTTCTAGTTCATCTTCTGAGTATGCCGAAGGTTTCCCATACTTGTGATGTTTAAATATGTGCAAAAGGGTAACAGATACAGTGTTTGGTATTCACTAAATGCCATCTCATATATTCTAAAAGACTACTTGGAATACATTCTAACATACAGTATATGCTCTTTAATCTACTATAAAGGATTACTTGGGATTTCTCAAATCCATGCCTCAGAAATAACATTAAGTTTGGCATTTTATGAAATGACCTGAGGGAATTGAAGTTAGTTGTTTTCTGTAGCATTTGATAAAATACACAAAGGCCAGAAGGAATGAATGAGTCACATCTCGACTGTCAGCTGTGGTGGAAAAATGAGGTGAAGCTGGATTTGTGATATAAAAATATGTTCATCAGCACTGGAACTTGTCAAAACATAATTTCATCTTGTTAATTTTAGTAAGTTATTGACTCAAAAGTAAATATAAAGATTTGTAGAAGGAGAGAAAAACAGTGGTTTAGAGTGAGTGCTTATTTTTAGCTTGATTTTTTTTAAGGAAGATTTCATAAAACTTCCTGTTGTTATAAAGTTAACATGTTCTTGCTCCAATAATGCCTGCCTGATTGCAGAATTTGAGGTTTAATCATGCACCATCAAATTCTATTTTCAAATTTAGAGTTAAAACAGTCTTTCAGACTTAAGTTAACGTGCTCACTTTTATTTTAGTGCACATAGTGGCAGATAATTATTGTGTGTGCTGTATTTCTCTCATTAGTAGGTTAGTATTACAGCTTCTGCCAGACCACAAATAATTAAGGGTTACTTCAAGTATGACTTTAAAAAAAAAAGTTGCTGTGAAATTTCTTAGAGTTCTTAGAAAGCAAGGACATGATTTATACCTGGAGTGAAGCTTGAGCAATTCCAGACTGGGCCCTTTGGCCTGCAGGGCCTATGGGCCTCTGGGGCCCGCAGGGCCTGCAGGCCTCGATGGCACAGTAAGAATTCACAGTTATGGCATAGCAAAAATTCACATTAAGGTGTCTCAGGGAATAATGAGTTTCTAAATGTAGAATTGTAGCACTGACAATTTAGCCACTTTAAGACTAAGATAAATAAGGCTTGTTTGCATTCTTTGTATGCCCTGTCACTGTAAACTATACTCTGATTCTATATAACCTGCTGTCCGAAAACAATAAATCAGAGACCGTCATGGTAGCCGAATCAGTTGGGATGTGTCTGTTGTTTGCTCTGTCCAGCCTCCTATTAATTAGAGTCCCTTGCAAGAAAAAGTAGTTCTGAGGAATCCTACACAGTGAGGTAATGAGTGTCTGCAGCAGAGACCATGTAAATGACTTAATCTGCCCAGATCAGCTGATAGTCACACATAAAACCTACTCAAGCTTGTTAGCTAATCTCATCCATAGAACTAACTGCCTATTCTTCATGGATGTTAACCCTGTTACACTAACTTTTTAAGGTAAAAAACCCAGAAAAGTGGAAAAACTACATTTGAAAAAGGAGTAATAATGAGCCTTCCTGCTGTCATTAAACAGACTGTTGATTAATGGACCTGTGGACTGATTCAGACACTACTGTTCACTGCATGCAACTGGTTCTGTTCAACCACTGCTGTTGACCAGCCACATCCTAAGCAAAAGCTGCTGGGATGGTGGTGTTTCAAGTTTGCTTGCTTTTTATTGTTTGTACTTTATTCTCACCCAGCTTCAAGAAAACTATGTATATTTTTAGAACTTATCTATTTTGTTTACATATTTCTCCTCTGGGAGGAGAAAGATGATTGATGGTGATGTTCACCAACGAAGTCGAAGAAGTGGCTACCTGTGTAGTCAATCTTTGGCCTTCTTGTCAAAGTGTATATAAGATGAAGTCAGAAAAATAAAGATCAGAACTTTCCTGCTGACCTTTCTGCTGCCTACTTGTTCTTTCATGTCCCTAACAGCGACAGAATGGGGCTTCAAAATTTCTACACCAGTGTGTGCATGCAGCAGATGGACTTGTAAGAGAGGGGAAGAAATAGGCTGGCTGGGGGTGGATGTACATGGACGGAAGGAGTGCTTACAAAACTCACTTGTATCATTGACTTAGATGAGTTTGTATCTAGTAATAGATGCAAGTAATGCAGCATTTTAGGTCTGGAAATTCCTCTAGGATCCCTGGATGAAAAATACTCTATTGCTATGAATTACTTATAAGTAGTTTTACTGGAGCCCTGATCAAATAGCAAGACTAGCGGTTTGGGCTGTTCTTTAGCAGCACAGGTGTGCCATGACCATCCATCCTCCTCCTGTCTCCAGAAACACTGTGTAGTAGAAAATGCAAAAGGGTCCAAAAAGTAGTGGGATGTGTAAGAAGTAGTGCTCATCTTCAAAATTGGCTTGGCTGTCAGGGTCCCTCTGCAATGCAGATTTTTTTTTCAAGTTATATTTGCTTGGTTTTTTACTGCTTAAAAGCAGTGAAGTCTTGGGATCCAGCTGGTCTTCCCATTCTTTTGGAAAGTGCTCCAAGGTGTGTGATGTTCTCACCTTCAAAATTATGTCAGCTGATACAGGAGAGCCCAGGACCACCAGGTCTGTTGGCAACATCAGCAGAGACCTAAAGGAGCGGGAGGCTCCTGAAGATACTTTTTTATTAAAAGTGTTCTTGTAGAAGAAACAGAGCTACTTTCCAGGTGTTTTTCTTGACTGTATGGAATATCTTGCTGTGGAAGTGTCCTGGGGTGACTTTATGATGCCTGTATCCCAATTGTCTGTTCTGTTTATGCTGGATATTAAGTTCTACACCTTTAAGAGTGGTTCCGAGAGCGAAGGGGGGGAAAGAAGAAGCACGCAGTTTGTTTGCAGAAACTGCACTCACTCCTCCACATTCTGCTCCTGGACTGTGTTGTCTATGGACAGACAGTGAGAGAGAGCCCTCTTTTGCTTTTAGTCATTTTTTAGCTAGCTGAGGCAGAGAATTTCCCTGGACAGTTTTTTTTCTTTTTCTTGGAACTGTTTAAACCTGTTCGGGACTGAAAAACCCAGAAAAACACCTGGATTTCACGCCTGGGGCCCAGGATGGCATTTTCCAGTGCCAGAGGGACTGATAAGAGACTGGATGAGCTGAGCTACAATTCACAGCAAGGACTTTCTCAATTTTGCCATCGCTCTTCAGAACAGTGAGAGGTTTTATTGTTTAATGTTTTTCATTTTTTATGCTTGTGAACACTTTGCTTGTTGAATAAACAGAATTTTTCCACTTTTCTCTAAGGAAGTTCTTTCCCGGACCAGTTGGGGGAGGGGATGCTTGAATTTGCTTCCTAGAGGGACCCCATTTGGAGGTTTCCTCCCAAATTTGCCCTAAACCAGGAGAGGAAGAAAGCTCAGAGGCTGGTTGTTTTGCTTGTGGATGGTGTCGGTGGCTTGGAGATGGGATTCAGCTCTTCCCAGCAGAACTTGGAGATGACAGTCAGGAAAGGTGGGAAGGTTTTCCTTTATCTGAAGCCAAACAGCTGGTTGAGTAGAAAAGCAGGAATGGAGGACTATATCGATGGAGATGCAGTTGAAATTGCTGGCTAGGAGAAGGACCTTTCTCCTCAGCTCTCTAAAGGTGGGTATGAGCAGGACAAGATTCCGTTGCAGAGGGCAAAAAATGTGCTGTAATTGAGTCGTGCAATGAGCTTGTCCCTGGGTGGAAGCTGCTATGTGTGGCTGGGTAGGGAAAGGCTGTTTTTTAAATCTTATGCAGAAAGTATCAGTAATCCTTAGATTCAGGCTAGCTGTGAGGATCTCAAGTGGTTTGTTAAAAGCATGTTTGTGAGTGTAGAGATGAAGGGAAGATGGGGAAAACAGCAAGACAGACAAGTGCATCCAAGCTTGGGAGGGAAAAGTCTGTGGAGGGCGAGGGCAACAAGCAGGTGGAGAGCAAGAAGGTTGGCAGAGGTGGGCTGGGAGTCACAGGTACATGGAGTCATCACTCAGTATAGTGCTGCTCCCCAGAGCTTTGTATTTCTGGTGACAGATGTGGAGAACTGTTGCAGAATTTCTAAGAGAGCGAGGACATGGTTCATATTTGGATTAAGGTTTGAGCTACCCCAGCCTAGGCCCCAGATTCAGGCCTGTGAAGCCTGTGGTGCAGTTAGAAATTATGTTAAGGTGTGCACATGGGATAGTTGGTTTCTAGGTGTTAATAGGTATAGTTTGTTGTGTGAACGTTTTAGCCACCTTAAGAATAAGATAAACAGTGTTTGTTTGCATTCTTCTTATGACCTGTAATTGTAAACCATACTGAAGTGTATATAACCCGCCACTTGAGACAGAATAAAGGGACAACGTCATATTAACCATATTGGTTTGATCTGCATTGCTCTGTCCAGGCTTCCCACGTTTTAGGGGTTCCTTGTCAATAGAGAACTAATGTGTTGTGTTGCCAAAAGGAACAAAAATCCTAATACTTTGCCACTGAGGATGCAGGGTGCTTCTACAAAAAGCTAGAGGAATGGCAAGTGTTCAACAGTAAGGGTAGTTTGACCCCCTGATGGCTTTCTGCTTGTTCCCTCTCACTGGTTTGCTGGATTTTAGTAGGACTTTAATAAATGACTAAGATAGTGTGATCAATTTGCCTCGCAGCTATTTGGGAGCTGATTTGTAGTGGTGATGACTGCAGCTGGGGTGGGCAGGAGAGGGAGTCTAGCAGAGAGATGCTTCTTGGAAAACTAAATCAGCCTCCCTGGCTGTAACTAGTTCTTCCTTCCTATGTCCTACTTTCAACCTCTGATTAAATTTTATTTTAAAAAGGAGATGCCTTCTAAAAGAACTTGACAGTGTGTTAGTAAAACCATTTGATGTTGGCTGTTTCTGCTTTATCCTTTAGCAATGCTATTGAGGCAGAGCTCCTGTGATTTCCTATCAGCAATTGATGGAGAGACGGGAAGACTGATTCATGATCAGAATTCGATTTTACTGAGGTTTTCCAAGTCTTTTATACCATTTCAGTGAGGTTAATAATTTCTACTACAATAATTAGGTTAGAAGATCATACAAGCAACTCATGCATTATACAACATCTTTATCATAGGGGGTTGATTGAATCTTTTCCCTCAAACAGGTTTTAATCCCATCTTCTCATAGGCTCAAAGTTCTGTTTGTCCTTGCCATGGCATCCTAGTCACCAGACTAGTTATGCTAATTAAGTCTGTCTTACTCTCAGACTTGTGTATTCCCACAATTTCCTGCCTCAGATTCTGCATAGGATAGGTGTTGCCTCAAGTTTGCCTGTTTTTCACTTTTTGCATTTTGTTCTCACGCAGCTTCAAGTAAACTATGTATATTATTAGAATTGTTTACATTCTTCCTCTCTAGGAGGAGAATGATGATTGATGGTGATGGTCACCAACAAGGTCGAAGAGGTGGCTACCTGTGTAGCCAATCTTGGCCTGTCTGTAAATTTGTATATATATGGAGTCAGAAAAATAAAGTAGAAGCTTTCCTGCTTGACCTCCTGCTGGCCTGCGTCGTCCTTTCGTGCTCCTAACAGCAGCCGCAAGTGTGACCCTCCGTCACAAGTGGTGACCCCTCCGTTGGACAAGAATTCAGCCTTCTGTGTATCTGAGGTAACAAGTGGTAAGAGATGATGACCTCTGCCTCTCCCTCGGAAGATGTCCTCGTGATGGACCTCTGGTTTGAGGTCCTAGAGAAGGAGGGATCCTCTGTATCTAGGGAGGACTTCCTAGAGTTTTTTTATTATGCTAGAAGCCATGTTTTTTTCTCCACCGTTCAGGCTGCTTTGTCCACATTGGAGTGGCGGACCTTAGGGTCCCGCCTACTGCACGAGTTTAAGGCGGATGCTGGGGTGGATTTTTTGCGGTTGCTAACAACCTGGAAAAGGCTGGAAACGGTGCTGCTCGGTATGCAGTCTCCCAGTTCTGGGGCTTCAGAGGATGGCACCAGCCTGATGCTGTCTCCCGGGCTAGGTGCCAGGGGAGATGGTGGTGCCTTTTCTCCTGTCCCCGCACCGCGGACGCGCCGCTGGAGCGGAGGGGATTTAGCCCTTACCCCCGCTCGCACGGTGCCGGCGGGAACACCGATTCCCGCCTCACGCAGACGCAGGAGTGAGGACAGGCTGTCCTCCCTCATGCCAGCAGCTGAGGAGGGCGCGGGGCCCGCGGACCGGACCCCGCCCGTACCCGCACCCCGCAGGCGTTGGAGTGCGGGGGATCTCAGGGCTTGCGGAAGCCCAGAGGGACCGGCGCTACCAGCGCCGCCGACTCCGGTGCCGTGGAGGCGGCAGCAGAAGGTCCCTTCCCCTCCCCGTGCATTCCCGGCGCGGGAAGCGCCAAGAGCGCGTTTGGACCGGGGAGGGGGGGCGGTCACAGTGGACTGCCCTCATTGTGGGATTTCCACGAGATATTTCGTGGAGGAGGACGGCGTGGGTTCGTGCCGTCCCGAGGGGCCGAGTGAAGCGGCCCCGGACCCGCGCGGCGGGGACCCGCAGTCCCCCCGCGGCTCTGGGCGCGGCTCCAGGCGGCCAGCTAAGTCTGCCCGGAGGGGCACGGCCCCGGAGAGTGAGAGGCCGGCTCCGGAGACTGAGAGGCCGGCCCCGCAGCGGGCGGGAGGGCCGCCCACCATTGGAGTTCGGGCGGCCGGGGGGACCATGCTGGGAGCGGTACCTGCAGCCCCTCCCACAGCTGCGGCTCCGCCGAGAGATGCGTGGGGGAGGTGGCACTCGGGTGACCTTCGGACTGTACAGCCTGGCTCTCCAGCGAGTCTTTCAGCCCCCGCGAGCCCCCCTCCTTTCCCCGTGGCTTCTCCCCCCCAATCGCCCGTGTCCTTGGAAGCGGTGCCGCGCGGCAAGTCCCTCAAGGCGCTGCGTTCCCCCCCCCGCGCTGAGCCGGAGCGGCTCCGCAGTTTTTACTTTTAGGGGGGATGGCGCGGCTGGCGACAGGCCGGTGTTCACCCATGGCAAGGGGTCCTGGGATGCCGGGTCGCCTTCGGGCGGCCGTTGGACGCTGCCACCGTGTCAGGTGACGGTCCGGCCGCGGGATCGCGCGCGTTTTTGGGAGGATGTCCGATCCAAGGCTGATGCCGTGGGTCGCCGTGGTTCGGCACGGCGCCCCCTGAAGGGCAGGGATGAATTCCCCAGCTCTGCAGGTGCTGCAAGACAGGCACCTGCCTCTGTCCCCGTGGAGTCTAAGGGACAGAATTCGGAGGATGATGCCTCGACGGGCGGTCTGCGAGCTTTCCCTGTGCTTCAGGAAGCTGGTCGCAAGAAACATGCCCATTTGTCTTGGCAGGCTTTGGTTGATCTCCGAGATAGGGTTGGTAAATACAGTCTGGGGTCTCCGGAGATGATGCAGGTGCTCCGGCTGATAGACACAGACGTGTTACCTCCTTATGACATTCGGTGTTTGGGCAAGGTTCTCTTTCAGCTGATCGAATATGACCTATTTGAGTCCAAGTGGTCTCAATTGGCTGAAATGACTGCAGCAGAGAATTTGCTGGCTCGTCAAGATGACCCCAGGTATGGGGTCAGACCAGACGTGCTGCTGGGTATAGGTGAGTTTGCTGATGTTAATAGGCAGATCACCTGTGAGCCCCTGGTACTGGAGCAGTGCCAGAAGGTTGGCATGGCAGCATTGGTACAGACAATGGAGTTGTCTGCACCAAAATAGTCTTTTGCCACGATTCTTCAGGGGACTGACAAACCCTTTCTGCAATTCACGGGAAGGCTGACAGCTTCGGTTGAGCGACAGGTGGATGATTTTAATACCAGAATGATGTTGCTCAAACATTTGGCAAGGAGCAATTGCAATGCAGAGTGTAGAAGGATCATTGAGGCCCTTCCAGGCGATCCCTCACTTTTGCAAATGGCTGAAGCCTGTGCCAAATTGAGCACTGTACGTGCTAAGGTGGCTGCCGTGGCTACCACCCTGCAGCCGACCTGGAAGGGGAAGCAGGGTGGGAAGCCGACGCAGGCAAAGGCTCTGGCCAGCAAGAAGACAGGGAAGAAAGGGAAGAAGGGGACCAAACCTTTGTTTCTTTGTGCACGGTGTGGACGGCCAAATCACATGGCCAATGATTGTAAGGCCACAGTTCACGTGAATGGCCAGCCTCTGTCGGGAAACGGGCAGTGGAGCGCGAAAGGGAGGCGCGCTCAGACACAAGTGTCTTCCCGGTCCCCGGAGCCAATGGAGGTCTGCTTGGCAGGCTCACAGCCAGCACCTGCGGTTCAGTAGCCTAGATCTCCACACCGCTGAAACGGTTGTCATTACAGATGGCGCAGTGCATAAAATCCCCCTAGATGCCTTTGGTCCTTTGGGTGATGGTTTGAGTGCCTTTATTATTGGCAGGTCTAGTACCACCATTCAGGGTATCTTTGTGCATCTGCGTCTCGTGGATGCAGATTACACGGGAAGGATTTATGCTATGGTTTCTACATCTACCCCCCCCACACAGACACTATCCCTGAAAAAACATGCATTGCTCAACTTGTCCCTTTTAAGTCCTCTGAATGCAGGGCAGAGAATCGAGTGAGAGGAGATGGCGGCTTTGGGTCTACTGGGCCACCTCAGGTCTCCTGGACTGTTGCCCTGACCAAGGCACGTCCCAAGAAGGTGTGCACCCTGTCCGTTTCTGGGGCAACACCATCGGACATTCGCCTCCGCGGACTCCTCGACACAGGCGCAGACGTCACAATTGTATCGATTGCCGCTTGGCCCCCGGACTGGCCAGTGGACCCGGTGGGGACGCCTGTGCAAGGACTGGGAGCAACGCAAAAGTGCTATGTGAGCCAGAAGCCAGTGACAATCACGAACTCGGAGGGTCAGGCAGCTGTGGTCTGGCCCCATGTCACTCAGACCTCTGATAACCTTTGGGGGAGGGATTGTCTGGCCGCGTGGGGGGTGCACATGGGGACGGATTTTTAGTTGGGGCCACTGTGCTGAAGGGCGCAGCATGTCCAACGCCTCCTATACGGTGGTTGACGGACAAACCCGTTTGGGATCCCCAGTGGCCCTTTCCCCAAGATAAGTTAGTTGCCCTTCATGATTTGGTGCAGGAACAGTTGGACCAGGGTCATCTGGAACCTTCTACCAGTCCCTGGAACACTCCTGTATTCTGCATCAAAAAGAAGTCTGGGAAATGGAGGTTGTTACAAGACCTCCGAAAGGTGAACGCAGTGATGGAAAGCATAGGGACGTTGCAGGCTGGTATGCCATCACCCACCATGCTTCTAGCAGAATGGCTGGTTCTCGTTGTTGATCTGAAGGACTGTTTTTTTACGATTCCTTTGCATCCCAATGACAGGCCAAAGTTTGCTTTTTCGGTGCCAGCAATTAACAATTCTGAGCCTGCACAACAGTATCAATGGAGAGTTTTGCCACAAGGCATGCGAAATTCCCCAAGCCTGTGCCAAAGGTTTGTGGGCCGAGCCTTGTCTGGAGTTCGCGAGCAGTTTCCTGATGCGAAAATTTATCATTACATGGATGATATCCTGGTGGCTGCGTCCACCCAGGATGAGTTGCAGAGGATTCAGCCTCAGCTGGTCCATGCTTTGCATTCCCATGGGCTGCAGGTGGCTCCAGAAAAGGTTCAGCAGCAACCTCCATGGAGATATCTGGGTGTCAAGATCATGGAGTGTACGATCCAGCATCAAGAGGTACAGTTTGTGCACTCAGTGCACACGTTGAATGATGCCCAGAAATTGGTGGGTATCATCACTTGGTTACGTCCATATTTGGGACTGACCATGGCACAGTTGTCTCCTCTGTTTGATTTGTTAAAGGGAGACACTGATTTGAAATCACCTCGGACCTTGACTCCAGAGGCACGTCAGGTGCTGGAGGAGGTTCAGCGGGCCGTCTCCGCTTGACAGGTTCATCACATTGATCCCTCCATTGATGTCATTGTGTTCATGACCACTCCAGATTTACATCCCACAGCCATAATTGGCCAGTGGAGTGACGAGTGGTCTGACCCCTTGCACGTCCTGGAATGGGTATTCTTGCCCCATCAGCCGCAGAAGACGGCAACAGCATTGTTTGAGCTCATTGCTCGTTTGATAGTCAAATGCCGGCAACGGTGTTTGCAATTGATGGGCATGGATGCTGCACAAATTGTGCTCCTGGTGCCACGGGAAGATTTTGACTGGAGCCTTGCAAACAGTGTGTCGCTGCAAGGTGCTCTGGAGAATTTTACAGGGAAGATCACTTATCATCTGCCCAGCCACAAGCTATTGCAAGTGGTGAGATCCACGCAAATTTCTTTGCGGCCCAAAACCAGCCAGGAACCAGTGCAAGGACCCACCGTCTTCACTGACAGGTCGGGAAAAACAGGCAAGGCCATTGTCACTTGGAAGGATGGATCTGAGGGGAAGGTCCTGGAAGGCCATGAGGATGGGTCAGCCCAATTGGTTGAACTGAGGGCTGCCGTCATGGCTTTTCAGATGTTTTCTCAGCAACCCTTCAACTTGATCACGAATTCCGCTTATGTGGCCGACATTGCTAAGCGGTTGGGTCATTCGGTGTTGAAGGAAGTCAGCAATGCTGCCTTGTTTCATCTACTGAAGGCCCTGTGGTGTGCTATTCAGGACAGGGTTCATCCTTATTATGTTCTGCATGTTCGAAGCCACACTAACATGCCTGGATTTGTAGCGGAAGGTAATGCGAGGGCTGACAAGCTGACTAACCCAGCGTGGGTGGCCCCTCAGCCTGATACACTCGCGCAGGCCAAGGCATCACATGGGTTTTTCCACCAGAACACGCATACATTGCAGAAGCAGTTTCAGTTGACGTCAACTGAGACCCGTGACATTGTTGAGTCCTGTGATGACTGTCACGCGGTCGCTGCACCTTTGCCGGCAGGGGTAAACCCCAGGGGTCTCAAGGCCTTGGAACTTTGGCAGACAGATGTTACTCAAGTTGCCGAGTTTGGCCGGCTCAAGTATGTGCATGTTACGGTGGACACATTCTCCTCTGCTATGTGGGCTTCAGCTCACACGGGAGAAAAGACCCGCGATGTCATTGCTCACTGGAGGCAGGCCTTTGCCGTTTTGGGCATACCCTCTGCTATCAAGACCGACAATGGTCCTGCTTATGCCTCGCAGAAGGTGCGGAAGTTCCTGCAGTTGTGGGGTGTTTCTCATAAATTTGGTATCCCTCATTCTCCCACAGGCCAGACAATTGTAGAACACGCTCATGGTACACTCAAGCGTGTTCTTCAAAAACAAAAACGGGGAATGCAGGGTGAAACCCCACACAGTCGGTTGCAAAAGGCTTTGTGTACAATTAATCACCTTACGGTGCCACAGAACTCAAATAACCCTGTTATCTTGAACCACCACCTTTCATTACAGGCTTCGGACGACATGCATCAACCTCGAGCGAAGGTCCGGGTGAGAAATCTAGTCACCAAGCAATGGGAAAGTCCCTATGACCTTATAGCTTCGGGGCACAGGTATGCATGTGTCTCCACAGATACTGGTGTACGCTGGGTACCTGCAAAGTGTGTTCGTCCTGACCTGAGACTGCAAAGACAGACTTCGGCCAACAGACAGCCAGGAGACCGTGACCAAGACGAAGGTCAACAAGTGGAGGAACCACTGAGTGACGACTCTGATGCCGATGATCACTCCGATGCTCCTTCCACGTCAAGAAATTGAACATTGTTCATTTTCTTTTTTCCTTTTTTCTTTTTTAATGGTAAAAGGGTGAGATGTTGCCTCAAGTTTGCCTGTTTTTCACTTTTTGCATTTTGTTCTCACGCGGCTTCAAGTAAACTATGTATATTATTAGAATTGTTTACATTCTTCCTCTCTAGGAGGAGAATGATGATTGATGGTGATGGTCACCAACAAGGTCGAAGAGGTGGCTACCTGTGTAGCCAATCTTGGCCTGTCTGTAAATTTGTATATATATGGAGTCAGAAAAATAAAGTAGAAGCTTTCCTGCTTGACCTCCTGCTGGCCTGCGTCGTCCTTTCATGCTCCTAACAGCAGCCGCAAGTGTGACCCTCCATCACAGATAGGAGTTATAGAAGTAGGAGGAATTGTTAACTGTTTTCCTGTTAGCTTTTAACATTCATGCAATTGGTATTTGGCAGGATCTTCAATATATATAATCTGTCACAGAAATATTCTTGAATTGCAGGTGAAGAGCTGCAGTAGTAATTTGGGGGGATGCATTTCTCCCTTCTGCTTTTGGGTTTGGGGGGAGGGGGAAAGGGGGCTTTTTCTTGTTTTGTTTTTGGTTTGGGGTTTTTTTCCCTTGGTGTTAAAATCAATATTGAATGAGTGCTGCTTTGAAAAAAAAAATTACATTCAGGTGTCCAGAACCAGTAACCGACAGCCAGCAGTTGAAACAGTCCAAACATGGCTAGGCAGAGGAAGAAGATGTAGGAGAATCCGCGGACAGCTGGGACAAGGCACTCTGCTGACCTGAGATAATCTAGAACACGTCGTTTTGTTGCAAGGGTTGTGGGTAAAAGGGCCTTGCCTTCAGCCACCAGCCTCGGCTGAAGGGAAGTCCCAAAGAGAGAGGGAGAAAGAACAGGAGGGTATGAGCTTAGAGAAAAGGGAGCAAGAGAGCAAGGTGGCACAGGTAAGAGAGCAGGGAAAAAAGAGAGGAGGAAGAGGTAAGAGCAGGAGGAGGAAGAGGAGAGGTAAGAGTTAAGAGAGGTAGGAGAAGTAAGAGGTAAGAGGTAAGAGTTAAGAGGGGTAAGAGGTAAGAGCGAGAGGTCCTTGTTACAATATATCTCCTTTTGTGATGAATATTCTAATTTACAGTGACCAACCAATACAAGACACAAAATCCTATAGAATTTACATACAACCTATAAGAACTACTACATTACCGTACTGTGTTATATTTTAAACTCTAAAAGCTACTCTTTAGACTTTTCTGTTTTGCTACATTGACCTTTGGATCCCTTAGCCAGCAGAAAGGTATTGTTCAACCAAAAGGGATTCTCCTTCAGCTGGCTAGACTATTGTTTTCAGGTTATATAGTAACTAAGACTTGGTATCCTACAACTCAAAGTAAGCTTTCATTTCTATTTCGATTATAGGTTTCATATTTTCAGAATCTTTTGCTAAGCAATCATATTTATAAGGTTTCCCTGATTCATCTTCCCCAACAGATCATTCATCACTCTCGCAGTTCATTAGAGAGATAATGTTTGAGGAAATTAAAGTGTGGTGCAGAACTGCTCAGGGATGCTTTTCCTGCACCATGCATATGCTCATGCTTTTTTTGCCATTATTCTGCTATAATGTATGTTTGGCTGCCAGCAAGCACATGAAAACCTAATATCGGGCTCAAACTGTTCCTCTATTTATAAACAGCTTTTCTTTTTCTTTACACTGATGGAGCATGATACAGAGACATCTTGCCATAGACTATGTCATAAGGGGCCAAAAATGAAGAGGAAACATTTTATGTGATTAAACAACTGAGACATTCTGACAGATGTTTGACTGACAGAGTCTGCAGGAAAGGCAGCAACACTAAGATCTGGTTAGTGCTCGTGTGTGTGTTTGTGCCCCAAATTCAGAGGAAGATGTTAACAGCTGGCTGTATCACACAGGCTCCTGGAACCCCTTCCCATGTGTTGTACAGTGGCTCTGAGTGTGCTTGGTGTGGGCTCTGTTCCTGGTGCTGGGCTACCTGCAAAGTCCTTCCTCATTCTGAGACATATATTTGAAAAATCCCAGCTGATCCTTTATAGTAAATTTAAGAACATGCACATATGTTAGAATGTATTTCAAATAGTGCTTTAGAATATATGAGATCACATTTTAGAAGACATTTAGTGAACACCGAATGCTGTGTCTGTTACCCTTTTGCATATTTTTAAGCACAAGTATTGGGAGCCTTTGGCGATAATACGAACTAGCCTAAACAGCGGAATAACAGGACTAAGAATGCAGATAAAGAAAAGAACACAGACTGTAAGATGGTGTGCTCCCTTGAAAAAGAGCCAAAAGGGCCAAAGCACACGAGAGAGATAAAGGTGAAGAGATGAACTGAGGAAGACTGTTTCTTCATCCTTTGGAGACCCCCAGAGACCACCACAATGAACTGAGAATGCCCAGAAGGGCATGGAGTTAATTATCATACAAAGCAAGGATGGGTGGGGTCAGGGAATGAATATGTATGAGGAGGACTGTGAAATGTCATGTCCATCTAAGACCTCAGGGAATAATAAGGGGGGCAAGCTCTCTGGTGTTCATGCGTGTCTGGTGAAATTATTCCCCATGCATCTCGACGTTGACTCAATACATACCTCTCTAACAATTATTATTAGCTGTGGAATTCTTTCTTCCATGTTTCACATTCCAGCCCCAACATCTTTTACTCCTCTCTAGTCTTCCTTTTTCTTTGCATCATTGCTTTCGTTTTCTGGCTCCTGACTCTGGTTTTTACTTGTACTTCAGGAAGTGTGTATTGGTTTCAGTGGAGGCTTTTGGCACAGATCTTGCCAAAATTAAATCACAATGAAGGTATTGGTTCTCGCCTCTTTTCTGCAGCTGAATGTCCTTCCACTTTAATTCCGAACCAGACGGGTGTGCTTTAAGGGCAGTTGTTGTCGGGGCTTTGAAGGTTTTTGGCTATTAAAATAGCTTTAATTTGAAGTTTGAATTCAAGGTAATATAGCTATGGCTTTGGAAAAATTGCTGTTGATTATTTCATATTATGATGTAGGTGATAAAAAGGCCCTAAATATTTTAATTTATATTTGGAGAAGTAATAAAAATTAATTCAGACCTGTCTGAGCCAGTTTGGGTTTTTCTTTCCTCAGATTAATAGAGTAGGATGGATCGTTTTGTGATGCGTAATTAAGGTGGAAATTTGTTTTGAGTCAGACTGCAAAGGTGAAATCTCCTTCAGGGATTATGGTACATTTTGCATATTGCCTCCAAGTGACTAAGTGACTATCCAAGGTTTCAATGGATGCTTTAACCCTGCTGCTCTCTATAGCACTTTGGAAAGCATTCATTGATAAAACTAGATTTTACTAACAGCTTTGCAAAGAGCTAAAGGAAGGTGGAGATGTCTGGGAGAACAAGGAACTGTTGCTTCAAGTTTGCCTGCTTTTCACTGTTTGCATTTTTTTCTCATGCAACTTCAAGTAAACTATGTATGTTTTTAGAAATTATATCTTTTGTTTACATACTTCTCCTCTCTAGGAGGAGAATGATGATTGATGGTGATGTTCACCAACGAGGTCGAAGAGGTGGCTACCTATGTAGCCAATCTTGGCCTGTCTGTAAAATTGTATATAATATGGAGTCAGAAAAATAAAGTAGAAGCTTTCCTGCTTGACCTCCTGCTGGCGTGTTTCGTCCTTTCGTGCTCCTAACAGCAGCCGCACGCATGACCCTCCCCTCCGTCACAAGGAACATTATTGCCTACAAAGACATTGTGATTCTGTCAACTGCACTGATGAAAAAAGGACACCTACCTTGTGTGCCAGAAGTTCTTATAACTCATTTGAGGTTGAGTTCAACCCCAACAGCAATTGTGTGTTTGCTTTTCCTGGCCATCTCTCTGCTTGTAAAAAGGTGACTGTGTTGGAGTAAACCAATCATGGTTGCCATTAAATCTTGATTAGTTAACAAATGGTATGTGTTACATTATATCTGTTTAGTCTCATTTGCATGGGGTGGAAGGTAGCGTGAAGACTTTATTTGTTGGTGTGTGGCTAAGAGGATTAGATGTGGCTCTGCAAAGGTGGGGGCAGATGATGGAGAGCTGGGGTGGTGGAAGAGCATCTGCCATAGTACTGCTTATGCCATAAACACTTATTTAAAAGGAACTCTCTCTTTATCCTACTGTGTTTGGGTTGAAGGAAGCACATTTTTTATTTTTGACTTGTTGGAGAATGCTAAATAATTGCTTCATCCTACCAAAGGCAGTTGGTGAACAGGGTGAAGAGATAGCTTAAAGGTTGAATAAGTGTGAATGGTTTAAGTGCTTCTAATTTATGGCACAGCGCTCACAGGGGAATATGCTCAGGGAAATATGCTCAGTAAGACCTGCAGCATCTTTCCTGTTGAATGAATGGATTAATGATGGCAACATCTGCTGTGTTAGGGATGTGGGTGAGGTCACTCCTTGTCTTTGGCTGTAGGAAATACTTCAGCTGGAAAAGCCACCATTTTCTTACGGCTGCTTTGGATTCTGCTTTTACAGTTGAGAGAGCAGACCCTTTTTCTGGGATAGTTTTGGAAAATATTTAATTAAGCGGCTCTAATGAGGGGCCATTATAACTGCAAGTGGAATTATTGTTTTCATCATTTCAGCTGTTTACATTTTAAAGGCAGTTGTTCACAAACTGTTCGGTAATTGGGGCCAAATTCACTGTGGAAAAATTGTAGCTGGCCTGCTGCTGCAAGTATAACATGGAAAGGAACATTTGAAAGGAAGTCATTCTCCACAGGGTGTGCAGTGGATACATGGATCCATTGCTTTTCAACACAACATGGTCTCCTGTAAGTGCAGGCTGCAAAGTTTCACATCCCAGAAGTGGTGTGGGCTGCTGTGCCATGTGCACAATATGTTTATTCACTCTCACAATTATTGTGAACTTGTCATGGTCCTTTTATAGGTGTGCATAGCAGAGTTTTGGAACAGAACTCTGGAAACTCATACTTGCGGCACAGCTGTTCTAGTGATCAGAGTCTATGGCAGTTCTGCAGACTTAGTGGTATTGTGATATTAATGGCAAGGTGAGCCTTTGAGCCTCCTAGGAAATTAAACAGCATGAGGAAGGGAAAAGCACAAATTACCTCTCTGTTCTTGGTAAGAAGCAGCACCTTACACAGCTTGATGCAAATTGTTTCTATTTAAGGAATGCTGTAAAATGCAAGTCTGCAGAGTTGCTGAGCTGTAGCTATAGTTAGAACTGCAACTAAAGATAGCATTAAATTAAAGTGCTTATTAAGTGAAGTTTGCCATTTTCTCTGAGACTTAGTTTAGAGCAAGTCTAGCAGAATTTTTGAGCAGCTTTGTGCACCTCATGTTCAAGCATGTTTGTACTGCTGAGGCTGGGCAAGAACTCAGGGCTCTGGCAGTGTCTGGCTGAGTGGGCTCTTTGCTTCCTTAGTCTGGTTTGGGATGGTCCTGCAGAAGCTGTGTGGCTGCAGCAGCCTTCCTGCTGGTCCTGGTTGTGGCAGGGTGGCCAAGTGTGGCTGGAGCTCTGCTTCCACAGGTAACCTTGTGTCAGAGTCTGTCCAAGGATGTGATATGCCTCACGACCGTCTCCAATGATTGAGGACTGAGACCCCAGACTCTGAAAGGAGCCCTGGCCTGGCTGAGGTGGAACGTTTGCCAAGTCTCGGAGGACTGGTATGCATCTCCATGAGAACGGAGTGCAAGAACAATGGAACTGGTCACAGTGGACTGAGCCAAGGCTGCTTGCCCAAACTGGTCCGCCCGTACTGGAGAACGGCACGTACGGTGTGCAGCATGTCCCTGAGCACCCAACCTCGACGCAGGTGGCTCCGGCTTTGGCTCTGGGCCCCTTGCTTTGCCTCAACACAAGTGGCTCCTGCTTTGGCTTTGTGCCACTCGCTTTGGTCCCCACCTTGACCAACCTATAAAACCCTGGAGACCCCTGCTCACCTTCGTGTACACCCCACTGGAGAAGTTTGTGTCTGTGGGCATCTCAGCCTCGAGGACTCGCCCCTCCACATTGGTAGCTATAATCCCCTTACCCTCTTTTTTATCTTTCTTACTATTCTCTATTTTCTCTCCCACTATCACATTTTGGTGACACTAAATAAAGGTGCATTTTTGTTGTATTGAGTTGTCCCCCGCTGTGTCTTTTGTGCTCTGAGATCCTAAAACAAACCATCAGGTTCCCCGCATATGTTTGCGGACCCTGACACCTTGTCTGGTATTAAAATAACTTTGTGTCAATCTCATGCTGGTTCATGTTTGCTTTCTGGATTAGAGCATATTCTGCAACTCTTGATTGGTAAACCCTCTTTCTAAGCAGGAGAGGAAGAGCTTTAGCTCAGGAATGGGGCTTCGTGGCAGCACCAAAGAGCTCTGAAAAATGCTGTGTGCCACATCTAAGCCCCGAGACTGTGAATTTTCTTGTATTTACTCCTCTTCAACTTAAGTAAATGTCATCTCTCCTGTGACCGGATGGATAACTTTTAGTGGATCTGGGCAAGGCTTTTTCCAGGTAGCAGTGGTTTGATCATGTCAGAGGACATGGTAGAAAGCCATTAGTGCTCCAGAAGATGTGTTGTCAAATGGCTGTCGTGGTGGTGGTGGGAGATCAGGGTGACCCTATCCACTGACTGTGGGAGCACATGACCTGTTGTTACAGGACCATCCTTTGGAAAGTGGGTCTAGGGGTTAGGGTCAGGGTCCCAAGATGGGTTTCTGGATGGAGAGCTGGTTTCCTGCAAGGCCCTGCTGTCCTGCAGAGGAGCTTTCCTGTTTTACAGATAGGAACCACAGATAACTGGGAATTCTCTTTAGCATCATGTTGGAGCTCTGGGAGAAGCAGGCACTGAAGTGCTATGTCATTTTGGTCTGACAAATGGTGTTTTTCCAAGATAAGGGGAATATGTTGTTGGCATGCACTCCACACCCCCTGCAGGTGTTTCCATATAGGGAAAGGTTAAAGATTCACCCCTTGCATTTCTTATAAAGTAAAGAACCCAGAAACATCTTTGCTTTCCTGACAGTAATTGGCTCAGTGCCAAGAGAGAAGCACCTGTTCGACCTTGTCACTGTTCGTCAAAGCACGTACCTCTTTCTATTGGCAGTTTGCCAGTAGAACCATCCTCAATCATTAGGTAGATAAGAAACAGCACAAAGGAACTCAAGGGTTTTTTAGGGTGTCTTAGCAGGGTGTCAGGGGCTTCTCTGACACCTGTGCTCGGCTTTCTCTTTTGTTTCTGTAACATTTATTATTTTTCATTTATTAAACCTTTTACTTTTGCAAAACACACCTAAAGAGCAGTCTCGCTAATCATTTTAAGCCAATCTGCAAGGGTTGGAACCTCAGAGGTTTGATACATTTACACGGGGCTCATAACCCTCTGGCCACGTGTTAAATTGTATCAATACGTCTCTTGCCATGAACAGCAGCTCATGCAGAGAGAATTAGAGATGCCTTCAGAGACCTGAGGGCCAGCCAAGGACAGTGGTAGCCCCAGAAGGTGTGCTGGGGTACACAGGGAGCTGGTGCTGCTTTGCTTCCTTGCAGGCTCGTTCCTGGAGCTGAGGCAGAAACATATCTAGCAGTGAACAAAAAACCCTGTTTGGGTTAACATTTCCCATCCAGGGAATACCCTAGTACTGAAATATCCTCGAGTCCGTACCCTAGAGCTGAAATCTTGATTTGTCTGCAGGATAGAATCAGGACAGGCACAACCATCTCGTTTGAGAGCTCCTGCACTGCTGGGCTACAAGAAACAAGCCAAGATTTCCAGCTCTGGAGAAAATGATGTTTTCTTCCATTCCCATCCTAAGCAATCTGCTAGCAAAGGAATTTATGAAAATGAAAATATTTTTTGTGCGAAGTGCAGTAGCATAGAGCAATAAAACTCATAATTGCAGCAGGAATATTCCACGTTAAACCAAACTTTCAATTATAGTTTGCACAGAGGTTTGCTAGACTTAAAAGGTGGTGCTTTCATGTGAAAAAATAATCATTATCTTTTTTCAAACACACCTTAATTGCCAACATCAAAATTATTAATTAAGCAATAAATCTTGCAAAACTGGATTGGCTCACCCAGTGCATGTAGAGCATGGTAAGAAAGATATGGAGAGCATACAAGTCCCTGGATCCTTGCAAGGGAGAGCTGTCATTGAAGTTTGTACTCAGAGTTGATTTTACGGCAAATGTAATTTTTGGGGGGTGCAGTGTATTTAATTTGGCTGCAAAGCTGTAACAGAAACAGTGAAAAATTCTTCAGCCAGACCTTTTCCTAAGGTTCCCTGTATGGCAAACCCTCAGGTCCTGCAGCTGGCTCTGGGGATGGCCAGGCTTTGTGCTGGGCTCACTGCTGCCAGATTTCCCTGTCCCTGGGGCTTAGCCCCAGGTGCTCCAGGTGCCCCGAAATGTGATTTAGAAACATCCATAATAAGTGTAGATGGAGCAAAAAAAGGCAAGGAAAGAATCTTAGTTCTGTTTTGCTCATCTGCCCCCCCCCCCGAGATGTACCTGTGCTGATGGCTTCCAGTTGCTTCCAGTGCTGTTCTGAAAAGCACAACTGCTTTGAAGAACAGAGATATTCTACTTGAGGCATTCCATATTTTCATGCTAGCAGAGGCCTTGGATAAAATTAAGTTTTAAGAGAGCTGGTTGGGACCTGGAAATTTAATTTCTTTAGCTTCTGGTGACTCAGTCCTTGCTCAAAAGTGGCTTTTCTGTATAATGTGATTGGTCAGCATGATATCTGATTAGTGCAAGGAGAATCTCAGACCTGTTCTGTTGTGTATTAGCTGCTTGTTGTTATCTTTCTGTTTTCCTTCTCCTTTGTTTTATCACTCAGGAACGTCCCCAAATTAATGGTGAAAAGCCGTCACACAGAATGGTCCTCATGGTTACAGGTGAGACTTGAGAGTACAGCTGGATCCATGGGTATCCAGCTTACGCTGGGCCAACCAGACCTTTCCTCTCCAGGCACCTCAGCGCACCCTCCTTGGGCAGAAACTCCCTTCACTCTTTGTTGATCTGCTTAGAGCCCTTTCTATGCTTAACCCTAATTTTGTTATATGTGTGAACTTGCCATGATAAAAATGAATACATTTTTTTCCTCTTGAGACATTAATTTTGAAGAATTAAGGACTTTAGTTAAACTAGATATTGCTGAGGTAGACTTCCCTTTGCTAACTAGATATTGTTGAGGTAAACTTCCCTTTGTTAATAGAAGCTGGATTTAAGGAACTGATAAATCAGGAGGCTTGTCAACTTAATCAATAGACTCCAAGAACACAATGTGATCATAAATCAGATAGTCTTGAGAAAACAGGATCCAGGTGTCACCAACACTAAAAGGTTAAAAAGTCAAAGCGAGGAAGACCCATCTTACTTCATCATTTTGAGACCCCACCCCATAAGAAGGACCACCGACCCATTTCAAAGAACAAACTACGTGTGCTTAATTGCTTTTTGGATAATTACCATACGAAGTGGGGAATGGGATGGACCAGAGTTATGAATATGCATTTGTGTTTTGGGTATTCAACACTTTTGTACATAAAAAGACCCTGTGAGCATCTGTAAATTGCGCGTGTGTATTTGGGAGCTATCCCGCACGCTGCCCGGCATCGTAATAAACATACACTTTCTAACTTCAAACTGTTAGAGAGTCTTTGTCCGTCATAGTTGAATATCGGTATCAGATCAATATCCATATTTTTTAATAAATCACTCTTTATATGATTTTAGAGAATGATAAAATCTTGTATGCGGCCAGAATGGAATAAGCTATGTGAAGATTTATCAAGTCTGAGGGTTGGCCTGCAACTTCTCAAAGTGGCTTAATAATAGCAAGACTGTTGCTTCGTGTGGCAACAGTGATCATTGTGTCCAGGGAGGTGCATATGCTGGCAGGGAAACAGACAAGACAAGTCTGTTTGTTAAGCACGAGAGTCCATTTTATTTCCTCCTCCCCCCACTCCGAGCCGGAGAACGGAGGAGAAGGCGAAGAGAGAGAGAGAGAGAGGGAGAGGGGCGAGAGAGGCGAGAGCGAACTCTAGTCCCGTCTCCCCTTAAGTAGAGGGTCTGGGGGCGGGGCAAAGGACAGGTAAGGGCAGACCTGAAGCCAATGGAGACACTGAGGGGGAAGGAACCACAAGGCCAAGGTCATTGAGAGGGAGCAGAACCAACCAAACCATTGTGTACAGATCACATTGGAAGTATCCCCTCAGGCAGGAGGGGCAGCCAGAGTCTGTCCTGCCAAGGACATCACACTGAGTGGCCAAAGGGACTCTACACGAGACAACTTCTCTGGACATGCTTTGAAAAACAAAAGGTTTTAACAGTGACAAAAATAATAAACATCATAGAACAAAGAAATATAAGTCGAATGCCATGCAGAGAACACTCTTACACTGGCTATGGCAGTCCAAAAAAAGCAATTGAGCCCCTCTGTGCACCTTCTTAAGTATACAACGAATTAAGGAGGAATAATTTGGCTTGCTGCCAATAGAAGCAGCTGCAGGCTTTGAGAAAAGCCCAGTAGGTGCTCTCATGCTGGCACTGGGCCAATACTGATGGAAAGGGCACAGAACTTTCTAGTTTGGCTTCCTTATATGTTTAAAGGTAAACTGAAACCTTTTTCCTTAAATAGAAACACCTGCTCAGGTGTGGGGGTGCATTACTACTAGAGAATGCTGTTATTTCCTCTTTCCCACTAGCTCTGGAGGAAACTATGCCTCTAAAGTATTTGTCTCATCAGTTTGGCAAGACATCTTTATTGCCCTTGGTGGATCATAAAGGCTGCTTTCCAAGGGGATGTTTACTGTAAAAGCTAATGAAGACATCATTGCTTTCCGTGGCATCTTTTAACTTGTTCTCCAGCAAGAGAGATTGACTTCTTGTTGGGATTGTATCTTAGCTTCTAGGTGTGTTTTAATGATTTTTTCTCCTCGGGTTGTTAATGGTAGAGTTGGTGGATTGGACAAAGGCAGTGTTGTCTAAACTGGCAGGGCTTGCAGCAGGCAGGGAGGATGTCTGGGTGTTCTCTTTGCTTTCCAGGTTTTCTTTGCATAAGAAAGTGCTATTGTGTGTATCACTTAAAATTAGATGCTCAATAATTTTTTTAAGATTTTCTCTCCCACATCTCAGTACAGATAGGGTGTTCCCAATTACACTTTTATGTCTATAGATTTTGCACTTTGCATTCACAAGAGCATGGAAATGTGATTAATGTAAAAAATTGTCAAACAGCTTTAATCACTGTTGATTTCTTATCAATTCCTTCCCTCCCTTTTCCCAAGAGCCATTGTGCTTGCACTGGCCCGTCAACTTCTGTGCAGTGAATAAAATCTTACACCTTTCTTGGTGCCCTCTTGCCCTTTGTTTAAAAGTACTGTAAAGAGCCAGGGATCTGCTCCTCTGGGATTATTAGGTAGCTTTAGTCACAGTGGAATGAAATAATGGGAGGAGAGAATAAGCATAATCTATGTGATGCCATTGCTTTGCTGCCACATGCACTAAACTATGCACTCAAGACAAGTGGTTTTACATCTAATGTATATTTTCAGCCAGGGTGGCCTTTGTGGGACATAAGTGACATAAGGTGAACAAACTGCTTATTAAGGTAAGACAATGAAGGCCCAATTTGAAAAGGTTAAGATGTACTAGAATGTTGCGGTCTGGTCCGGTGGTAAAGGTGCCGTGACCTTCCTCGCTAGAAGCGTCTTTAAAAAGACACCTAGATTGACGGAGGCACAGGCACTCTCAGGCAGAGAGCAATTCAGCTCTTTGTGCATCCCTTAGGTGCAAAGTGATCGATCAACTTTTAGGTGCACTATCAAGTGCAGTGACTTGCTCTTTGTGAAGCTGCCTGAGCAGCAGAGCCGAGTTTGCCACCCCAGGTGATGCAGGAGTAAAAGCGACACAGGGTCTTTCCAATCTCCAGGAGACCTTCTTTATTCCACAGGTTCAGAGCAGAAAAGAGCCAGAGAGTCCAAGGCGAGTGGGATTACATAGGGTAGCTAGGGGTGGGGTTTCACAACTTGGCCAATGAGGAAAGGAATTGGAAAAGGGACCAATCAGGGGAAGGATCCAAAACGGACCAATCAGCTGGGGTAAAAAGGAAGCAATGGGGAATAACTGAGTAACACATTTCTTCACCATAACATAGAGAGCTGTTTGCCAGGGTTTCTCCTTTAGGGGGTTGTATTTATATTCTGTCTGGCCTAACTGCTCCCTTTCTAAGAGGGCATGTTTATATTATTGTCTGGCTTCTCTCCAGGGGAGTGTGTTTGTATTAACACTGTCTGGCTTAACAGCCTCCACACTAGAAAGTATCAGAGCATCCTCCAAGTCATTAATGCTGTACAGAATGCACAGCATGTGGTATTTTGAAAGATGTGGTGGTTTAGCATGAATGTTGTTATAAACAGGCCAGGAGACCTGCTCCTTTGAAAAGCCTTTATTAGTCAGCTCTTTCAAGGGGGAACTCGAGGGGTCTCCTGCGCCGTCGCCGCTCCTGTCGCCGTTCTTGCTCCTGTTGCTGCTGAGGATCAGGTGTCAGGCGAGTCTGCTGCTCTCGCCGCAGCAGAGTCGGGAGTTCCTGCCTCGCGGGAATTCTCAGGAACTGTCCTGGGCTTGTGTGGTCTAGGGGTGTCACTTCTTCCCAGTTTCTTTTTGGTCATGGCGAGGCGGCAGAAGCAGAATTCAGTCCTTAGGTAGCTGAGGGTCTTCTCGGTGTTGTAGTGTCTCCTTTTTATCTGGATTTTGTGCTGGGTCGTAGCTTTTGGGTCTGTTTGCCGGCAACTGCACTTCGGTTTTGGAGCGGTGCACCATGGAAGTCCTTGGATTTTCCTATTAGGCGGGGCCAGCAGTTCGAGGAGCCGGCGGGAATGGCGACAGCCTAGCCCGATGGAAGGGGAGGGAACCCGGGGTTTTAGAGGGGGTATAAAACTTGGAATAAGATTTTTGAGGGTACAAACTTTGGTACAAACAGCTTAACAGACAGGTTACAACTGGCATAACATTTGAAACAGTTCAACTTTTTAACAAATGTCAGACTGTGTAAGAAAATGGGAATCTCTTACATTTTATTCATTTCAAATGTGAAAAGTTTTTTTTTAAGGAAGTTCTAGCATGGATTGACAGCTTGGCTGACAAATAAGAGTGTTGTTTATGCTTTTGGAAACTAGTTTTAAATTAAAAGTTTCAGGTGACTTGGCCATTTTTTCTTTTCTGGCTGCAAAGAGCTAACATTATTTCATAAGTTAGACTTTCAGGCTGGGGCCCCCTGGGGCCAGGCCCAGCTAGGCCGAGGGGGGGGGGCCTGCCTGTGGGAGAGCGGCCAGGGCCGGCAGTGTCTCTTTTTTTTTCTTGGCTCCTCCGATGGGGAGAGGAGGAGGATTGCAAATTGACAGTGCTGGCTTTGCACCAGGGGCCACAGCAGCTATGGCCTCTGGTCCGAGGGAGGAGAGACTTTTAAGAACTTTTTTCTGGAGCTTCAGGGAGCTGATTTAAGTTTGAGTTGCTTTAAATGTGATCGAGGTGGAGGAAGGCTGTCTATTAGTGTTTCTGAGTATGCTCATTTTTCCCCTTCCTCCCCCCACTATTACTTGAGGCTTTGAAGTTTCGGGAGTCAGCTGAAGAAAAGAAAAAAAAAACTTTGGGCAAAGACATTAATTTTTTTTTATAGAAAACAGAATGATTTAAAATGTAGAAAGATAGCAATAAGACAAAGTCAGTAAAAAAATAAAAAAGACTATTAGAAAATGGAATAAAGAAAGTGAGTATTTTTAACTGGACTTTTTTAGATTTAAATTATAGAGAAATAAACTCTTTTTGTAATATCATAATGCTGCTTGAGGGGATGTAAGTTCTAGCCAAAGGGTTGTGTGTATTAATATACATAGTGAAATATGGGGTTAGAAACTAGAGGATATTAAAACTCAAATACTAATTAAAGGATAGGCATTCAGATGGTGTGTAACAGCAGGGGGTAGAGTGCAGGTGTCTGATAAAGATAAAAGACAGGAAGGCAGGATTACCAAGGACACTAGAACTGGCAGGCGCCTCAAGCACCAAGGACTAGATAACCCTGGCTTCAAAGCTTGAAATATGACCAGAGGATTAGTGGGCATGCGCAAGACAGCAAGGTCAGAAGTTCATCTCCGAGGAAGACTATCCTTCTTCATCTCTGAGACCCCCAGGACGACCACCAGAGACACCTGCGCAGGCGTAAAGGACTGATAAGACAATTAACATATGAAGCGGAGAGAGGAGGAGCCAAGGAATGAATATGCATAGGTGTATTGTGAAATTTGATGCATATGTAACATTCTAGGGAATAAAAGAGAATGGAAGTGAGTGAGGGGCGCAGGTGCCTTTGGGGAACTACCCTGCATCCCACCTAGCACTGAATAAATTACATACCTACTTTAAAACTCACTTTGTCTCTGAGTTTTAGAGTTTTTCCACGTGTCATTTTGGCGATCACGAAGGGACGTTCTCTGCCCAGCCGTAGGACCGGGGCCGGGGTGCGGACTTCCTAAGGCGCCCCCCTGGAATTTTCCCTGGAAGGAACTCCGCTTCTTGAGTCGTTCACTTCGGGGGCAGACAACGACCTCCTAAACAGCGGAGAAACGGTATGTATTTCTTTAAAAAGGGAGCCTCGTAAAGACTATTGGTAAGCCGCCCAAAGACGTCTGGGGCGCACAAAGAGAGTCTTGGTGGGTTTGGGCTTGCAAGCAATTGCTGGGTCAAACGTGTGACCAGCGGGAGGAACCGCTGACCGAGGGAAAGGCAGCAGGGGGGTTCGTTGACCGTGGGTCAGCCGCTAGCAATTCTGGTGGTGAATTGAGCGAATTCCTGGTTTGAAAGGCAGCAGGGGAGTTCGTTGACCGTGGATCGGCCGCTAGCGATTCTGGGGGTGAATCGAGCGAATTCCTGGTTTATTGCCGCTATTTGGTTGAGTGTGCGAATTCCTGGTTTATTGCTGCTATTTGATTGAGTGTGCAAATTACTGGTTTATTGCCGTTATTTGGTTGAGTGTGTGAGTTTTCCTAAAAGTTCAGATGTGTTTTGTGTTTGGTTTTGTGAATGCCTGAAAGTGTTTGTGAGCTAACTGTAGGTTTGAGAGTTGCGATGTGTTTTTGAGGTAATATTGCCATTGTTGAAAGGTGTAATTGCAGTCAATTACCGCTTATATATTCCTTCCCTAATGTGTGCATGAGGAAACTCTTTGCATTTTTACTTTTTGTATTTTCTATTACCATGTATCTTTTGGGTTTGTTTAGTGTGGCTGGCTTGGAGCTCTGCTCTTAAGGGTGTTGGTTAAGTGTGTGCCTTGTGGAGAGCAAGTGGTGGTTTTTTCTTGAGTAAAAGATTTAATACTGGTGCTCATTGTGGCATACAGGGTGGTGAGGACCCTAAAACAGAGATTTTAGAGGACTTTTGTCAAAGATCACAAACAGTCCCGGAGGTTTAGAGTATAAAATAAAAGACTGGGAAGAGACTGTACAAAAGTGTGAGAAAGATTTGAGTGTAAACGGAACAGGAAAAAGAGATAATGGGATCAGGAGAGAGTAAGGGAATCCCTAAAGCAAGCCCTCTGGGCTGTATTCTAACTCACTGGAAGAAGACTGCAAGTTCGGGAGGTGCAGAATCTAAACACACCCTTGTAAAGTACTGCACACAGTGGTGGCCTTTGTATCGGCTAGAAAATGGAACTAAATGGCCATCTACTGGGACTTTAGAATATAAGGCTTTATTGGAGCTTATGCTTTTCCTCAGACGTGAAGGGAAGTGGTCTGAAGTTTCGTATGCAAAAAATGTTTTTCTCCCTTCGAAATCATCCTGAATGGCAGAGGGACTGTGGGATCAGAGTCCCCTCTGATCCCCTGGTATTAGCCCTTGAAAAGGAAAATAAAGCTAATAAAAAGCAGCCTAAACGATGCTGTAGTACCTGCACAATAAACCAGCGTTGCACAAATCGTGACAAGGTTTACCAAGCAGAAGCACAAACACAGGAGTTACTAGATTTATCTGGGCCACCCCCTGAAGAGCAAAGAGGACAAAGGGAGCAGATTCAGCTCCCTTGGAAGGGAGACAAGCTGGGCCGTCTGCTCCTCCATGCACCTCTGACTCACAAACAATATTATATCCCCCATTGCCTGACAGTGATAGTGATAATGAAGAACTTTCCACTATCACAAGCCATCCCATAGCATCTCGGACCAGAAAACAAACAAGGGAAATTATACAAGCCCCTTTAAGGGCAGCAGTGGGACCCGGGAGAGAAACAGTGTTAGTTAAAGTCCCTTTCTCTACAATTGACTTAGAAGGCTGGGAAAAAGTTGCCAAGAATTATAGGACTGACCCAATAGGAACAGCTAAAAGGTTAAGATATATGATTAAGCAGCATAAGCCGGACTGGTCTGACCTCCAGTTATTATTGGATGCACTAACAGAGACAGAAAAACAGTTAGTTTTGAAAACAGCAGGGGATTTAGCAGAAAACTTTTGTAGGACAACACAAGAGGATGTTAAGGATGTTTTTCCTCTCCAGGATCCAGGTTGGAATCCAAACAATGAAGGGCAATTAGTAAAAATAAGAAATTATCAAGAATGGGTAGCAAAGGGGATGGAACAAGCCATCCCCAAAACTATAAATTGGTCAGCCTTGTATGCAATTAAGCAGACTCCCTCTGAAACCCCTTCTGAGTTTCTAAATCGCCTGAGAAATGTGATGCGCCGCCATACACCATTAGATCCTGAATCTGAGATAGGGATACAGCAGCTGGTAAATTTATTTCTAGGGCAATCTACAGGAGATATAAGGAGGAAACTTCAAAAGCTCCGGGGACCAGAGGGAAGAAATTTAGAGGCCTTGTTAAATGAAGCATGGAGGGTTTTCAGCAATCGAGAAGAAGGATATAAGCAAGGAATGAGAAAATTAATGGCAGTAGTAAAGGAGGAAAGGAAAGGGCAGTGGGGACAAGGACCACCTAGGCAAGGACCACCCCGGCTGAGCAGAGACCAGTGTGCAAACTGCAGAAGGATTGGACACTGGAAGAATGAATGTCCTGAACTAAGAAGAAATGGGAAGGGGAACCAGGGGAAGGAGGTGGTGGTCGCCCACACAAAAGATGACTGAAGGGGACCGGAGGACCTTACCCCAGGAGATCCACTGGTTATAAAAATGAAACTGGGGAAGGAGGGGAAGGAGGTGGAGCTTATGGTAAACACGGGGGCAACATTTTCAGTTTTAAATAAAGCCTTGGTGCCAGTGGGGAATGATTATGTTAGGGTGCGGAGAGCAACTGGCCAATCTGAAATAGCATATTTTTGCAAGCCACTCAAATACAAATACGGAAAACAGTGGGGTATTCATAAATTTCTATACATGCCTGTTCTGGGTTGAGCTGCCTCCTATCCCATATATCCATCCCATATCTTGGATATGTTGTTATGTCTCGCAGCTGAATCCCGCCCTCTTGGGCGGGAGCCTGCAGTTCCTGCCTCCTTTTTCTTTCTTGGCTGCTTTCAGCGCTTGCTTCAGCTGGCTCGGCTGCTTTTGCCTTCTTCGCTTCGCTTTGCTTCGCTCTGCTCTCCGGCTGCCCCTGCTGCCGTTTTTCTTTCCCCCCCCGCTGCTTCTGTTTGGTTTTTTTTTTCCCTCCTTCCTTTCTCTCCCCGTTCCCCCCCCCCCCCCCCCCCAAGGTTTGAACCGGCTCCGGACCTGACCTGACCTGAGAAGTTGGAGAAGACCCGGGCCAGACAGAGACGCGTCAGCACCCTCCCCATCGTCACAGTAACCCGTCTTTTCCCACTATTCGGTGTTGGGGAGTGTATTTTTGTCAATAAAACGGTTTTTCCACTTTCCTCCGAGGTATTTTCCTTCCCGAACCCAGGGCTGGGGGCGGGAAGGGGTGGTGGAGGTTTGGTTTAGGGGACTCCTTTTGGAGGTTCTTCCCTAATTTATTCCAAACCAGGACATTTCTTGGTGCGTTGGCCGGGAAAGGGCCAGAGAAAGTGGAAAAACCTTAATAATATTGGTGGTTCTAGTTGTTTTGTGGGTGTATTGGGATGTTTTTTTCTGGATTCATAATGTCATTCGGGGTGAAAGCCTGCCAATATTTCTGGTCCCCAGGGATTTTTGAGGTTTTAATACCTCTGTGGTACCTAGGATTATTCCCTTATATAGAAAAAGTTCTGGTATTGCGACTAATACGTAGTTTTTGGGGCGGTGGGGTACTAACCAGAATATTCATTGGACTAGGCTTGCTTGTGATGCTTTATAGAAGGGCTGTTAAGATGCTTAAATCTGTTCCGGAAGTGTATAGTTCATTGTTATGGTGGTGCATTCAGTTAGTTAGGGGAGAAGCAGGGGGAGAGTTTTTTCAGCCTCTGTCTTCCCTCTTCTCCTTTGAATTTTTTACATCTCTATTAGAAAATGTTCAATTTCCCCTGAGTGTTAAAGAGACCATCCTTCTGGCATTTAATTTAGTAAGTTTTCTCTATACTGTCTGCAGTTTATATAAAAAGAAAGCTGAGATTTCTAAAGGGGCTAATGAGACTCCTGATTTAGGGGTAAAGCCCACAAAGAGGAATCTTGAGTAGAGTGGGAAATGGGAAGATATGGGCCAAATTTTAAAGGAATTTTCTGATCCTATAGTCTGGGACTTCCCATCTGAACAAATTCAGAACCCAGCTGAGGTGCAAAGTATTTGAAAGAGAAGTGCCGTGGTAATACTAAGGAGAAAAGGATTGTTGCAGTGAGCTGGGCCCTGGCATATGTTTACCGTACTCTGCTAGATACTGAAGGACAGCAGATAGAAGAAAGGGAACAGGGAGATAAGCTAGTTACCACCCCAGTCACTCAGGCTGCAGCTAATATCCTGGGCTCCAGTCCAACAGCAAAACCAGACAGGGAGTCTAAGACACTGGCAGTTGCCAGGGCAAAGAGAGCACAAAACACTGATCGACCAGTGGAGGATGATGATGATGATGAAGGTGAAGGGCCCTCAAGGCCTCCCGAGGACACCCAATCAGAAACTGGACAAACTGATATAAAATCAGAAGTTGAACCAACTGACACCCGATTGGAAGCCAGACCAACTTGCCTAAGGTCAAATGTCCAACCAGCTGGCACAAGATCAGGACCCACTATTGATTCTTTTTCCCTGAAGGACCTTCAAGGCTTGAGAAAGGATTACACTCGACGACCAGATGAGTCTATAATTAGTTGGTTAGTCCGTCTTTGGGATGCTGCAGGCGAAGCTACAATTCTGGATGGCACTGAAGCAAGGCATTTGGGCTCCCTGTCACATGATCCAGTTATTGACCAAGGAATGATGAGGGAGGGTACCCCTTGCAGTCTCTGGGAATGAGTCCTGGGAAGTGTGGCACAAAGATACCTCTGTGCAGACGATCTCTGCATGCAGCAGACCCAGTGGAAGACCATAGAACAAGGGATTCAACGCTTGAGAGAAATGGCAGTGGCAGAGATTATCTTCTCAGATGACCTAAACACTAAGAACCCAGACTTGGTACCATGTACACCCGTGATGTGGCGAAAACTTGTACGACTTGGACCATCTGAATACGCTTCTGCTCTAGCCATAATGAAGCGGGAGGAGACATATGAAATCGTGCTCGATATGGCAAGGAAGCTTTGAGCATATGCTGATGCAGTACATGGCCCAACTCACGCCAGGATTGCAGCTGTGGAAACACGACTGCAGAAATTGGAAGATAAATTAGAGGAAAATCACAAAAAACTCAGGGAAGAGATTAGGGAGGACTTCCTCCAAATTTCGGCCATTCAAATTAGAGGCCCTGGTGTTCAACGCGGGCGTACCTCTGTTGGGGAGAGAAGGCGCACCCCGCGAACCGAGTTATGGGTCTTCTTGCGTGAAGCTGGGGAGGACATGAGGAGGTGGGACGGAAAACCCACTGCTGCTCTGGCACAACGGGTGCGTAAATTGAAAGAAGGTAGGATTCAAAGAGGAAGTCCTACTAAACAGAGAGCAGCACCAGTTGTCTGCAGCCGGGACGATGATGATATGTCTGATCCCCTGGAGGGAACCTCTAGGACATATGTCCAAAGAAAGAAAGATAATCAGGCTTAGAGGGGCCCTGCCTCTAGCCAGGTAGAGGCTGGGGAGAATCGTGTCTTTTGGACTGTGTGGATTCGATGGCCTGGCACATCGGCGCCACAGAGACATGAGGCTTTGGTGGACACTGGATCGCAATGTACTTTGGTGCCATCGGAACATGTGGGGGCAGAACCAATTTCCATTGCCGGGGTGACAGGGGGAGTACAAGAGTTGACTTTGTTGGAGGCTGAGGTGAGCCTGACTGGAAAGGACTGGCAGAGACACCTGATTGTGACCGGCCCAGAGGCCCCGTGTATTCTGGGCATAGATTTTCTTCGGAATGGGTATTTCAAAGACCCAAAGGGATTCAGATGGGCATTTGGAATAGCATCTGTAGAAACAGAGGGTGTTAAGCAACTGAACACCCTGTCTGGACTATCGGATGACCCATCTGCTGTGGGATTGTTGAAGGTGGAAGATCAGCAGGTGCCAGTCGCCACTTCTATAGTGCATCGGCGGCAGTATAGAACAGTTTGAGATGCAGTGATTCCCATCCACAAAATGATTCGTGAGTTGGAGAGCCAAGGGGTGGTCTGTAAAACCCACTCACCCTTTAACAGCCCCATCTGGTCTGTGCGCAAGTCGGATGGAGAATGGAGGTTGACTGTGGACTACAGGGCCTTGAATGAAGTGACTCCACCGCTGAGTGCTGCCATGCCGGACATGCTGGAACTCCAGTATGAGCTGGAGTCCAAGGCAGCAAGGTGGTATGCCACTATTGACATCGCCAATGCCTTTTTCTCCATTCCTCTGGTTGCAGAATGCAGGCCTCAGTTTGCTTTCACCTGGAGGGGTGTGCAGTATACTTGGAATCGACTGCCCCAGGGGTGGAAGCACAGTCCTACCATTTGTCATGGATTGATCCAAACTGTATTGGAAGAAGGTGAGGCTCCAGAACATCTGCAATACATCGATGACATCATTGTGTGGGGGAACACTGCAGCTGAAGTGTTTGAAAAAGGAGAGAAGATTCTCCAGATTCTCCTGAAGCTGGTTTTGCCATCAAGAAGAGCAAAGTCAAGGACCTGCTAGAGAAATTCAGTTCCTGGGAATTAAGTGGGAAGATGGACGGCGTCAGATTCCCACTGATGTCATCAATAAGATCACAGTGATGTCTCCACCAACTAACAAGAAGGAGACACAAGCTTTCCTAGGTGTCATAGGTTTTTGGAGGATGCATATTCCAGAATATAGTCAGATTGTAAGCCCTCTCCACCTGGTAACTCGCAAGAAAAACACTTTCCAGTGGGGCCCTGAGCAGCAACACGCTTTTACTCAGATTAAACAGGAGATTGCTCACGCGGTAGCACTTGGCCCAGTCAGGACGGGACCAGACGTGAAGAACGTGCTCTATTCTGCAGCCGGGAGCCATGGTCTGTCCTGGAGCCTTTGGCAGAAGGTGCCTGGGGAGACTCGAGGCCGACCACTGGGATTCTGGAGTCGAAGTTACCGAGGGTCGGAAGCCAGCTATACTCCAACAGAAAAGGAAATTCTAGCAGCCTATGAAGGGGTTCGGGCCGCCTCAGAGGTTATAGGTATGGAAGCACAACTCCTCCTGGTACCCCGACTACCAGTGCTAGGGTGGATGTTTAGAGGAAAGGTTCCCTCCACCCACCATGCCACCAGTGCTACCTGGAGCAAGTGGATTGCCCTCATTGTACAACGCGCTCAAGTTGGGAAATTGAATCGCCCTGGAATTTTGGAAGTAATTACAAACTGGCCCGAAGGTGAAAGTTTCAGTGTTGCAGATGAAGAACAAGAACCAGTGACCCGGGTTGAGGAAGCTCCGCCATACGACCAGTTGCCAGCAGAGGAAATATGTTACGCTTTATTCACCGACGGTTCCTGCCGTGTCGTAGGGATGGGTCGGAGGTGGAAGGCAGCTGTATGGAGCCCCACACGACAGGTCGTAGGGGTCGCTGAGGGACAGGGTGGATCCAGTCAATTTGCTGAACTTAAAGCCATTCAACTGGCCCTAGATATTGCAGAGAGAGAGAAGTGGCCAAGGCTCTATCTATACACTGATTCTTGGATGGTAGCCAATGCTCTGTGGGGATGGCTGAAGAAATGGAAAGAGGCGAACTGGCAGCGTAGAGGTAAACCAATTTGGGCTGCTGAAGAGTGGAAAGATATCGCTGCCCGGTTAGAAACCCTACCTGTGAAGATTCGCCATGTAGATGCCCATGTCCCCAAGAGTAGAGCTAATGAGGAGCAGCAAAATAATCAGCGGGTAGATCAAGCTGCAAAGATAGGGGAGTTGAAGATAGATCTTGACTGGGAGCACAAGGGAGAGTTATTTCTAGCACGATGGGCCCATGATGCCTCAGGTCACCAAGGTAGAGATGCCACCTATAAGTGGGCACGAGACCGAGGGGTGGATTTAACCATGGACAGCATCTCTCAAGTTATCAGTGACTGTGAAATATGCGCTGCCATTAAGCAAGCCAAGCGGATGAAGCCTCTCTGGTATGGAGGGCGGTGGTCTAAATATAAGTATGGGGAGGCCTGGCAGATTGATTACATCACACTGCCTCAAACCCGCCAAGGCAAGCGTCATGTGCTGACCATGGTAGAAGCCACCACAGGATGGTTGGAAACCTATCCTGTGTCTCATGCTACAGTCCGCAACACCATCCTGGGCCTTGAAAAGCAGGTCCTTTGGAGGCACGGCACTCCCGAGAGAATTGAGTCAGACAATGGGACTCATTTCAAAAATAATCTTATTAAAACCTGGGTTAGGGAACATGGCATTGAATGGGTATATCATATCCCCTACCATGCACCAGCCGCGGGTAAAGTGGAGAGGTACAATGGGCTGTTAAAAACCACCCTGAAGGCGTTGGGTGGAGGGTCCTTAAAAAACTGGGAGCAGCATTTAGCAAAAGCCACCTGGTTAGTTAACACTCGAGGTTCCACCAACCGAGCGGGTCCTGCTCAGTCCCAGCACCTTAATGTAGTAGATGGAGATAAAGTCCCAGTGGCCCATGTTAGAGGTTTGTTGGGAAAGACAGTATGGATCAACCCTGACTCGAGTACGGGCAAACCCATCCGTGGAGTTGTCTCTGCTCAAGGACCGGGTTGTACATGGTGGATAATGCAGAAAGATGGAACAATGCGATGTGTACCTCAGGGAGATCTGAATATGGGGTAAGATTGATATGTGCTGAATGTTACTACCATTGTCTGCGTGTTAGATCAGTTAAACATGAAACAGAAGGAAATGTGTAAGTGTCAAAGGTCTGAGCAAGTAAGACGGATGGAAATGTGTAAGTGCTAAAGGTCTGAGTAAGTGAGATGAAAGTTTTAATTGGATGGATATATGGGATAAGGGGTGGAATGTTCTGGGTTGAGCTGCCTCCTATCCCATATATCCATCCCATATCTTGGATATGTTGTTATGTCTCGCAGCTGAATCCCGCCCTCTTGGGCGGGAGCCTGCAGTTCCTGCCTCCTTTTTCTTTCTTGGCTGCTTTCAGCGCTTGCTTCAGCTGGCTCGGCTGCTTTTGCCTTCTTCGCTTCGCTTTGCTTCGCTCTGCTCTCCGGCTGCCCCTGCTGCCGTTTTTCTTTCCCCCCCGCTGCTTCTGTTTGGTTTTTTTTTTCCCTCCTTCCTTTCTCTCCCCCTCCCCCTCCCCAAGGTTTGAACCGGCTCCGGACCTGACCTGACCTGAGAAGTTGGAGAAGTCCCAGGCCAGACAGAGATGCGTCAGCACCCTCCCCATCATCACAGTAACCCGTCTTTTCCCACTATTCGGTGTTGGGGAGTGTATTTTTGTCAATAAAACGGTTTTTCCACTTTCCTCCGAGGTATTTTCCTTCCCGAACCCAGGGCTTGGGGGGGGGAAGGGGTGGTGGAGGTTTGGTTTAGGGGACTCCTTTTGGAGGTTCTTCCCTAATTTACTCCAAACCAGGACAATGCACATCTCCCCGGAATCACTCCTAAGGAGAGATTTATTGTAGAAATCAGAGGCAACCATTTCGTTTAAAAATGGGGAAGTTACTCTGGAGGTAAATGATCAAAAATACATAGAAGTATTGAGTTTAATACTAACAGCTACTGAGGCTAAAGAAGAAATTAGTGAGGAGATACTAAACGAAGTGTTTCCAGGGGTATGGGCCTCCAATGTACCAGGAAGGATGAGGAATGCATTCCCAATACAAATTAAGCTCAAGGAAGAAAAATAATCAGTCAGAATCAAGCAGTACCCCCTAAGAAAGGAAGACAGAGAAGGAATTAGCCCGATAATTGAAAATTTCTTACAGCTAAGGTTGTTGAGGGAGTGTCAATCTGACTTTAACACTCCTATCCTGCCTGTTGCAAACCTGATGGGTCATATAGGGTTGTACAGGATTTACGGGCAGTTAACAAGATAACTGAGGATCTTTACCCTGTAGTGGCTAACCCATACACCTTGTTAACATGTCTAACACCTGAGCTAATTTAGTTAACCGTTTTAAATTTGAAGGATGCCTTCTTTTGCCTCCCTCTCCATGAAGCCAGCCAGAGAATTTTTGCATTTGAGTGGGAGAGTCCTAAAAGTGGACACAAAACTCAGCTCACATGGACAGTTTTGCCTCAGGGATTCAAAAACAGCCCCACCCTGTTTGGAGAACAACTTGCAAAGGACCTGGAATCCTGGGAAGCTCCACCAGGAGAAGGGAAACTGTTGCAGTATGTGGACGACATCCTAATAGCCACCCTCACAGAAGAAGGATGTGTGGCCTGGACGGTAAGCCTCTTAAACTTTTTGTGGCTTCAGGGGTACAGAGTAACAAAGAAAAAGGCTCAAGTGGTAAAACAAAAGGTGATCTACCTGAGCTATGAAATCAGTGCTGGACAACGGACTTTGGGAAGAGAGCGCATAGAGTCAATATGCCAAACCCCGAGACCCCAGACAATAAAAGAACTGAGAACCTTCCTGGGCATGATGGGATGGTGTAGACTGTAGATTTACAACTATGGATTACTTGTGAAACCCCATTACTCATTGCAAATGGGAGTAAAGACCTCCACTGGACAAAAGAAACCACACAGGCCTTTGGTCAGCTGAAAAAGGCCCTCATGTCAGCCCCTGCATTAGAACTGCCAGATGTGAGTAAACCATTCTTTCTTTTCTCTCATGAGAAACAGGGAATTGCCCTGGGAATACTGGCACAAGACCTGGGCCCATACAGAAGAACAATTGCTTATCTCTCCAAGCAGCTGGATGCAGCAGCTAAAGAATGGCCGGGTTGCCTCAGGGCAGTGGCTGCAGTTGTGCTGAACATTCAGGAAGCCCTTAAGTTCACCCTGGGCCAGAAAATGACTGTGCTAGTGTCTCACACAGTATCCTCAGTACTGGAAACAAAGGGAGACCACTGGCTTTCCCCACAACGATTCCTGAAATACCAAGCTATCATGATAGAACAAGACGATGTAGAAATAGTGGTAACTAACACTGTCAACCCAGCTTCTTTCCTTAGCGAGAACCAAGGAGAGCCAATTCATCATGATTGCCTGGAGACCATTGAAGCCACTTACTCCAGCCGCTCAGACCTAAAAGACACTCCTTTGGATGATGCAGAAACCTGGTTCACCGATGGGAGCAGCTACATCATGAATGGAAAACGACATGCTGGGTATGCAGTTACCATATCCAGAGACCTGATCGAATCAGGATCGTTACCAGCAGGTACCTCTGCACAGAAAGCAGAAATAATTGCCCAAACTCGTGCATTAGAGCTATCAAAAGAAAAGAGGATAAATATTTACACAGACTCAAGATATGCATTTGGGGTAGTACATGCTCATGGAGCCATCTGGAAAGAAAGAGGACTATTAAATTCACAAGGGAAGAACATTATACATGCACAAGAAATAATACGGCTGCTAGAAGCAGTTCAACTGCCTGAAAAAGTGGCAATCATGCACATTAAGGCACATCAGAAAGTGAGCTCAGAATTGGAAGGAGAAAATGAGCTGGCGAACAGAGAGGCAAAAGAAGCAGCAAAAGGTGAGGTGACAGTAGAAGGAGCCCTGATTCCCAATGGCCAAATCTCCCTAGAAGGTAAACCTGTGTACAATAAAAAAGACAGAATGTTAATTGAGGATCAAAAGGGAACATATAACTAGGAGGGATGGGTGGTTACAGCAGAAGGAAAACTGGTTATCCCCTCTCATTTACTATGGCCATTAGTAAGAGAAGAACATCAGAAAACACACTGGGGAATTGACGCTTTGTATAATTACTTGATTGAAAAAATCACTGCCAGTAACTTATATGCCACTATCACTCAAGTGGCCCGGCAGTGTGACCTTTGCCTCCAGACTAACCCTAAAAATACCCCTAAACCAAACCTGGGTCAAATTGGAAAAGGTCATGGACCTGGTCAGCAGTGGCAAATTGATTTTTCAGAATTACCAAGAAAAGGGCGGTATCGATATTTATTGGTATTAACAGATACCTTTTCAGGGTGGCCAGAAGCTTTCCCCACCAGGACTGCCAAAGCCCAGGAAGTAACCAAGGTGCTGCTGCAAGAAATAATACCACGCTTTGGAGTTCCAGCCACAATATCTTCAGATAGGGGACCACATTTCATTTCAAAAATAGTTCATCAGATCAGTCAGCATCTGGGCATAAACTGAGAACTTCACACACCATACCGTCCACAGTCAAGTGGCCAAGTTGAAAAAATGAACCATCTGATCAAGCAACAAATTGTGAAACTAGGGCAAGAGGCTAATTTGCCTTAGCCCCAGTCCCTCCCCTTAGCATTGCTGCGGATTCGAACTAAGCCCAGAAGTAAAGAAAAGCTGAGCCCTTTTAAAATGCTTTATGGAAGACCATATGGTGTACAGAAAGGGATATCCACCCAAATTGGAGAAAAAAGGCTGACTGCTTATATGATAGCCTTAGATAAACAACTCAGAAAAATTGAAAAACATGTAACTAAAACTCAGAGCAGAGGGCTAGATAGGCCAGTGCATGACATACAGCCTGGAGATTATGTCTATGTTAAGTCTTACAGAAAAGACCTTGAAGCCACAGTGGGAAGGACCATTCCAAGTGCTTCTCACCACTTTCACTGCAATTAAGATCCAAGAGCAGAATGCCTGGATTCACCACTCCCGAGTAAAGAAAGCTCCTAAAACTTCTTGGAAAGTAACACCAAGAGATAAAGGACGGAAACTAAAATTCACCCAAACAAAATAAGTGCATGGTGGGTAAGAATGTTTTGTAACCTAAGCTGCAAGAGCTTAATTGAGAAAATTTTCTTTTTTATAATCATAATTACAATCCAAAAACTGAGAAATACTTCTAGCCAGAACGATGCTGAGTAGCCCTGGTCCCAAGCTTTTACCTAGTACACTGGATCCATGAGAAAGTATTCTAATATAAAGAATCTAAACCTATCAACTGTGGTTATGCATGAAAACCGAGTATATAAAAGACAAGAGTGGCAGAAAAAACAAAAGTTGTGGTCACTCCAAGAGACTGTAAGAGAGGAAATCAAGGTTGGATGCCGGCTGATTAATGGAACCACTCATAAGAAAGCAATCCAAATTAGTGCTTCATCCACTCCCACAGACAAACACAAGGAAGTTTGTAGTCGTTCAAATGAATTGGACTGTTCGTATAATTTCACCCTAGTACAGACTGTTGAAGTGGTCTGCCTTTGGGCCCATGATAAAATTGGGCTCTCCTTCAAATTTAGAATAAATGCCACAACTAAACCCATTACAGCCGACACTAGCACTCCAGCCCAAACCCAGATCATGCCACCCAGGTTTGGACCCAAAATTTATAAAATAGGCCCATATGTAATAAGGAACATGAGTCAGGAACAATTGTTGTCTAATCCGGAATGGTCTCTCAAGCGTGTTGAACTATTGATGCAAACTAACATCTCTGAAGTCCAGCCAGCCTGCTCTTCCTTCCTAAAAACATCCTTTGAGGGCTGGACAACATGGTTGCAAAAACAAGCATACACCAGGGGTAGAATGCAGAGAAATCTGACCGAAATGTTAGGGACAGGACTAGGAGTTCTGAATGGAATCGATTCGGAAATATTAATAAACAAATTGGCCACTGCAACAAGTAATCTAACTAAATTAAAACAACCTTTACAATCATCTTTGTGGGCATTGGGAACTAGTCAGTGGCAGGTTTCAAAAGTGTTGCCAAGTTGAGAAGAAGCAGAGAACCAAGACCATAGATTAATCATAGATGCACTTGGTATGGCTCACAGTAATACGTCCTTAGCTTTCAGCTGTATACACGCACAATTGTGGTTGCAGTCAACAGCTGCCTGGGTTATAAGAGAAGGAAGCAAAGGAACCTTTCCAATTGAGATTCGAAAAGCTGTCTGGGACAATGCTACTGATTTTGAAAAGAAATTTCAGTCCTGGTGGACCCTGGTAAACTTCACCTATGATCCAACCATTAACACAGCTACTTGCTTTTGTGCTCACCATCCGCAATGCAACAGTTTATGTTATTCATCCCATTATAGCATTAGGACTGAATCATGAGAGATCAGTGCTCTACCCTTCAGAACACAGAACATGGGCACGGAGAGTGGGTGAAAAATGGCAAACTGTGAATCTGGAATCTTGCATTTCCCGGGAACAACAAGGGTTCATTTGTGAGAGTAACACAATCAATGCTCGAGATATATGTCTTGATACTGAACAGGGTGTTTGCCATTTTGAGGTTCATTCAAACACCAGTCAAAGAACTGTACTTGTCTATATTGGTCAGAGTTGTGTATGTTTAAGGACTGCCTGTGCTTTTATAAAAATAGACAAAGATAATGTAACTTTGTTTAACAAGGATCATTCTAACCACTGTATTTGTAACTTCGTTAAGATTTTAGGGTGGGACTTCCTGTATTTAGCACCAGTTGTTTCCCACCAACTAGTCAAGTCTGACAATACAATATATCATAACTTATCACCCACACCTATTGGGATGAATCTCACTTTAGTAAAACAATTAATTGATCATCAGGACCTTGCCAAAATTCTGAAAGGTATTCAGAAAACTAGAAAGCAAACTTTAATTACTGTCCATCGTGACACAAGAGAAATAAATAAGGTCCTGCAAAGAGTGAAACAAGATGCAAGTTACAATAAGTGAGACTCACTCTTTGGATGGTCACCCACTGCGACTGAGATCCTAAATACAATGAGTCACCCCATTATTATCTTATTAATATTGGTTGGTGTAAGTTTTGTCCTGTCTTTTGTAATGCTTATTTGGAACTGGAAACTGTTACAACGAGTAGTAATATTAACCTCTTTATCCCAAGTACATGGCAAGGCACTAAGAGACACATATCATAAAGACTAGAATTCATATTGAGTAAAAAAATTTACTGCCTTATTGAAAAGGGGGGACTGAAATATGGGGTTAGAAACTAGAGGATATTAAAACTCAAATACTAATTAAAGGATAGGCATTCAGATGGTGTGTAACAGCAGGGGGTAGAGTGTAGGTGTCTGATAAAGATAAAAGACAGGAAGGCAGGATTACCAAGGACACTAGAACTGGCAGGTGCCTCAAGCACCAAGGACCAGATAACCCTGGCTTCAAAGCTTGAAATATGACCAGAGGATTAGTGGGCATGCGCAAGACAGCAAGGTCAGAAGTTCATCTCCGAGGAAGACTATCCTTCTTCATCTCTGAGACCCCCAGGACGACCACCAGAGACACCTGCGCAGGCGTAAAGGACTGATAAGACAATTAACATATGAAGCGGAGAGAGGAGGAGCCAAGGAATGAATATGCATAAGTGTATTGTGAAATTTAATGCATATGTAACATTCTAGAGGATAAAAGAGAATGGAAGTGAGTGAGGGGCACGGGTGCCTTTGAGGAACTACCCTGCATCCCGTCCAGCGCTGAATAAATTACATACCTACTTTAAAACTCACTTTGTCTCTGAGTTTTAGAGTTTTTCCGCGTGTCAATAGGTTTTAATTAAGAATTTTGAATAAAATATGTCCCTGGCTCCCAGGAAAAAATAAAGTGGTCTCTATTTCTTTTAAGATAGAAACAATTTTAAAAATATAAAAGGAGAATCCTTGTTTTGTACTAAAAAAGCATTCTTAAAACAATACCCCAATCATGCGGAGGCACATAAGCAGCTGAAAAAAACCTGTTATATGAAAGTGAAGAGTTTAGAACATGCAAGGAAGGCACAAAGCAAGGATCTTGGCAGCCTCACTATCTTTCTTGGCTGAGGCTTGCAAGCATCAAGTTTCGCTCCTGTGTGGAGGAACAATGGTTTAATGTTCAATAGTGATCAGATCAGGAGGAGAGCAGAACACTAGGCATCCAACAAGTTGTCAAACCTGTCATATCCCAGCTTTTTCTTCCCCTTGACAAGGTTAGACACTGACTGACAAGGGTACACTTTGCCAGGATGGCAGCAGAGCCTTTAGGAGGAAGAAAATTGCTTTCAAAAATTAGTTCAGCTGCTTTCTACATATCACATCATCTCTGCACAAAGCATCATTCTCAGATGTACCTTTGCAATGACTTTGAATCTTTTCCTTTCTCCACTTCCCTGTTATTGGAAAAACAAACACACACAGAGCCTTTCCACAGGCTGCAGGTGCCCATTCAATGAGGCATGGAGCAGGATTGCAGGGCCATAAAAATCCCTTGTGGCTCCTGGTGTGGGGTAGATGTCTGCAGTCTGAGCACCAGGTGCACACAGCCATGAAAACCCACCTTTGGTGGCACTGGTGTTACAGATAAGGCAAGTTTGGAAAGGGATGAACTTCTTGTCTGAACTGGAGAGGTTTCTCTCTTGAGGCTTTCCTCCCCTACCTACCCTTGCCTCTCTTCTGTTTTTCAGGATATTGAAGGGGTGAAAGTGGCACAATCTGTCCATCTATTTACTTCCTACAGTGCTGACTGCTGTGTTGGTAAAACAGTTCCAACTAATTATTTTTTTTTTAAATGTGCTTTTAATATTCACTCACCTCTAAGTGTCTGTGACTTTTGCAAGGCAGCTTAGCCCCAGAATTTTGTGATGCAGCCCAGTGTATGTTTGTGTTGCACACTTTTCCCTGCTGTGTGCACATAATTGTACATAAATGCATGTGCCCTCAATTCACTTCTCCCTAACTGTGGCCAACCTCAGTCACATTAATATTTAAACTATAGGTTTGCAAAACCTTTGTGGAATCTGCATTTGCTGTAGGAGTGGAAGGATGTTTGTTAATCCTTTTCCCATGACACACTTTATACTACCTTGGATCTGGTATCGTTTGTGCACTTTCGAATCAAAATCATAAATATGATCATCATAAGGCATAAAAAATTAGCATGCTCTTATCTATTTTAATTTTGTTTAAATGATGCCATCTGCTTTTCTGAATATGGCAGGTAGCTGAAGCAGGAGAGTGTACCAGTTGGGAACAGCAGAAACAAAACAACAGTGTATTTCTTATGGCTGATGGTTCATTATTTTGTGTGCTGGTTAAGTCAGAAACCCGTGCATCCAAGTAGATCCTTTCTGCAGAGTCCATCCAACAGCCTTTCCAGGCTCTGAGCTCTAATTGCAGTCCTGCTTTTCTCAAAATACCGAATGCCAGGTAATTGTAGCTAGAAAGAGGCAGATATGTGAGTGCTTTTGCAGGATAGGTTAGTTGCACAAATTTCCCTTTTGGGAATAAGTCATGCTTGTACCCTCTCTGTCGGTTCCTTGGGAGGATGAAGGTTGCTCTCATGCCTCACTGCTGTGGGGAATGCCACTGGGATGTTACCTTACCCACAATTGAGGATGCACTTGCTATGATCTCAGCTATGGGACAGATCCCAGCCTTTGCATGTGCATGTTCTCTCACCTGCATGGGTCAGTGCTTGGGATTAGGCCTGAACTGCAAGACTTTCAGTTAACATGGTTATTCTTCTGCTTAAAGTGATTCTTTTTCTACTGAAGTATTATGACAAGAGAGTGGGTGTGTTATGTAGAAAGCTGCATATTTGGAGTACTCACTGTTGTTTGCCATCAGATCCAGAAAGAAATAAACTGTTTTTGTTAGCTGTTTTATTAGAAAGGCAAAAAGCATCTGCTTGGCTGCACATTGGTATGCAAGTTGGTTGTTTGATATTCATCATGGTGTTGCAAGCATCTGTTGACAGGTGGGAAGAGCTCTTGGTGAGCAGGCTCATGGCTTTGTTGCCTACCTGAGTATAGCTGCTGCCCAGGTTAGGCTGACAGTTTAGGAGAAAACCACTACTTTGTGCTGTGCAGAAATCTGTTAGTATGGGTGGATACAGACTGACCCAAGCAACTGACAGACATTAAATAAATGCCCTTGAATTGAGAATGAAGAGCTGAAGCTGAGCTGCTGTCATACTAATGCTGTGCAGGAGCATATTTTTAAAGTGGCAATATATGGGAGTTGTTTCACTAGGTTTAGTTTCCATGTTGCGTTTCAGATTCAGTTTAACTCTGGAAGCTGATATTCATCTAATGAAACTGGAATAAGTGTCCAGCCAAGTGAAATAACCAGCTTTGGAGAGTGAGAGGATATTGGGGTCTGTAAGGTATTTGCTGTGAAGTAGAGTAGCTTCTTTGTGGGCATAGAAAGCATGAACATTTAAGTGAGTTTCATGGTGTCTTGGTACTTCTCAACTTTCCATGTTCTTGGTGACTAAATGAGCTAAAAGACTTTAGTAAGAAAAAGAAAGAAGTTCCTCTTTTGACACAATGCTTTATATCTACTATATGTCTTCAGAATGTATGAAGACAGTCTTTGACCTGCACAAATATCAGAGGCCCATACAGTTGCTTTAAGGTCACTTGAATAACCCTGTAGACTAATATGCTGGCATTGCCTTTGACAGATTGCCTGGAGATTTGCTTGCTGAAGCCAGTCTTCAGAGACACTGTGTCTTGGTAGCAAAGACTGTAATAAAATTGTTCAGTTCAAAACAGACCATTCTTCATTTTGACTCGTAATCATTAACTGTCTGTGGCTGGTGACACCTCGGGCTCTGTCTCATGGGGGCATATTGTACAGTGGAGTTCTGTATGCTAATCTGTGTCTATAAATAAAGATCCATCTCTCTGAAGATTCCTACATCCTTATGGAGCTGGTGGAGAGCTTGGGGCTAAGAGGGGAGCTCTTGTTGTTTAGAGCCTTAGTAGACTTTGGTTAATTTGTATTCTGGATCTGCTTTTTCCTGAAGGGAGACAGGATTTAGTACTTTTAGCTGGACAAGTGGTATGTTTGCCATGCCTGTGGCAAATGTCTTTGCATTCCTTGTGGCAGAATAAAACAACAGCCACAGTGTTTCTGGCAAACATGCACAGACGACAAGTTCTGGCCAACCCCTCTTGAGTGTGGTGGAGTAACAGCACGTGGGGACTTGTCCCTGCAGCCAGGGAGGCTGAGTCAGTGGCGCTCAGTGCCATCTTTGGGTCAGCTCTTGATGGGTACACAGGGATACGTTTGGGGACAGCACAAACCTGTGACAGTGCTTCCTCAACCCCTCGCCTTGATGGGACTGTGTGTCCCAATGTTAGCGAGGAAAACACAGAATCACGAAAATGATTATGAGGTGCTTTATTGAGAGCTCTGGGAGTCGGGGTACAGACCCAAATCCAACTCCAACAAGGGCTCAAAAGACGTACAGTATTCTAGTCTTTTTTTGTTATACAACTCTATGTTAATCATTAAGCCCTCCCATTGTTTTATTGTATACACCCAAGCATGAATTTTGGTAAATATCTTCCCTTGTGATTCTCACGATTCTGCTTAAGGTAATAATCACATTCAGCTACCAACAATCGTTATAATTATATAATCTATCATATGATGATTAGGTACAGTTTCACCCAATCTAGTAGAGAATAGCTTTATTTCTAAGATACATAGGCCTAAGTACAAGTCGTCCTAATCCTCCCTCCCCCCTGATTACCCAGGCAAAGTTATACTTGATTTGGTTAAAACAATAGCATGAAAGCAACATCCTGGTTGCAGTGAAGCTGAGGTTCTATTCCCCAGCTTTGCAGCTGCAGAAATCATTTTAAATTTAACCCCTATTCTGGGTTGACCTGCCTCCTATCCCATATATCCATCCCATATCTTGGATACATTGTTATGTCTCGCAGCTGCCCCCTCCCTCTTGGGCGGGTGCCTGCAGGGTTTTTGTTTTCTTTTCTTTCCTGTTTCGGTTCTTCTTTGCTAGCTTGGCTGCCTTTGCCTTTGCTTCGCTTTGCTTTGCTCTCCGGCTGCCCCTGCCGCCGTTTTTTTTTTCCCGCTGCTTCTGTTTGGTTTTTTTCCCTCCTTCTTCCCCCCCCCCCAAGGTTTGAACCGGCTCCGGACCTGACCTGACCTGAGAAGTTGGAGAAGTTCCGGGCTTGCAACAGACGCGTCGCACCCTCCCTAAAGCTGGGGTCCCTTTCTAGAGGTTGGGCTGAGCTACGACATCCACACCAAGGCCGTGTTTCATGCCACACTGGCGTTTATTGTTTTTCTCTTCATATTTATTCTCTTGTGACTTTATTGACATTACAAGGCACTTAAAAAATGTACACATTTGCTGCCTTAAGGAGGCTTTCGTATTAACACTATAAAACTACATATGAACACCCGTTAGAACCTGGAACACCTTAAGGGAGAGAGGTGAATTTTTTGCTGCGCCACAACTTGAATTTTTGCTCCGCCACAAAGGCCCTCCAGTTCTGCAGGCTAACAGGCCCAGTCTGGAGTTGCTTACACCTCACTCCAAATACAAGTCATGTCCTCCATTTCTCAGAAACTCTGCTACACCTCCCCCTTTTTTTTTTTTGAGCAATCCAGACTGAGTTAAAGGCACGACTCAGTAATTTTTGCATGCAGCGTAACAGGCAAGGCACACATAGTAAAACAACTATAATTGCAATACCGCATATAATACTAAAACGAACTAAGTCTTTGACCCAACCAGTCAAACTCCAAGAATTAAACCATTGGTCAAAAGGAGTGTTGACAACCATAAACTTCTTCAGATTGTTCTTCAGTTGTGCAAGTTGCTTATAGATGGACTGCGAATGGTCTGACAAATTCATGCAACACATGCCCTCAAATTCTTCAAACCCATGCCCTTGGGAAAGAAGAAGGAAGTCAATGGCAGCTCTGTTTTGAATAACTGAGTGACGAACACTATCAACGTCTGCAGCGAGTTCACTTAAGATGTTAGTTGTTATGTTTATTTGCTTTTTGGTCCAACAGGCTAAGGTTCGCAATTGTGTGAGAGCTTGTGCTGAGGCAACTCCTGGGGCAAAAAAGGAAGACAGAATTACAGCAGGATGTCCCCATAATATTACTTTATCTATGCATTCAGGACCTAGCTGGGACACACTACGTTTGGTTCGTCGGGTTGATTGAGACAATCCAAGAATTTGATGGATGGATGGGGCGAACAGTGTTAACTTGCCAAAATAGCACGGACCCCCTGCAGCTCCCCTTGGGAGTGCAGACCAGGCTCGATCTCCACAAATAAGAAAGATCCCTGGTGGCAATTGCTTTGGAACATGCGTTATCGGGTTTACAGACTGAGTCCAATTGTTGCAATATTCCGGATAATTGTAGTATAGTGAGGACTTGGGAGAAACCCAGGAACTACTATTTTTTAGATGTGTCTCAATAGAGTGTCCAAAAAATAAACAGTACTTGCTGGGCACAGAACCAAGGAGGTCAAGTTCCTGTGGCTCAGTACCTGCAGTTTTTAAATTTTGTGCAACTAGAGCAGCTTGTGCCCCTAAAGCATTCCTTGAAATGTTGTGCTTCTTGCACCAATCTTCATAACGTTTATGGGGAGAGAGGTGCATGAGAGGTCTCATGCACCATGTGTTCCAGGCATCATCTATATTTTGAAAAATTTGTGCTGGAGTCCAAGCCTTAAAGTCTGTCATGGACTCCACTGGCACTGCGATCAAACAAGTATGAAATGGATTCGATGGGGTAGCCAATGACAAACAGAAAGAATCTTGGCCAGTTTGGTTGGCCCAGGTGACCCACATGTTTTGTCGTCGGTCAATGTTAAGCAGTGCAAAAACAGTCTGCGCTAAAACACTATTTATAACGTATACCTTGACCCAGAACATCCATGCCAACATTTTCAGGTCCTTGGGTTGTCTCCAAGTATAAATATAACTTAAATATTATCTATAACTTAGCTTATCGTAACTTAATGTAACTTATGTAACTTATTTAACTTACTTAACGGGTATAACTTGGCCAAGTTATAATTTATATTATATACTTATAACTCTATATAACTTAACTCTATATAACTTAACTCTATCACTATATTTATATAGCTACTTTGTAATTATTATGCATTGCAAAATTAACTCTCATCAGTGCCAGAGGCATCACAGAGCATGTCAGATAAATCGTGGATGTCAACGTTGTTGACAGCACTTCGTGGTATTTCGGACCGAGGACATGCACGGGTGAATCGACTTGGTACCCAAACAGATCTGGATCCTGTGGAGACACACATATAACCGTGACCATTAAATAACACAGGACTAGGTCCTTGCCATTCACCTGTCTGCATATTCTTATAATAAACATAAAGCCCTGGAAGTGCCTGCGGTCTCCCCTCTGTAACTGCTTGATGATGTATCACTACCGCGGGTTCTTCTCTTCCTTCTGTTAAACACAGATAATTCAAGGTTGTTCTGGGTTGAGCTGCCTCCTATCCCATATATCCATCCCATATCTTGGATATGTTGTTATGTCTCACAGCTGAATCCCGCCCTCTTGGGCGGGAGCCTGCAGTTCCTGCCTCCTTTTTTCCTTCTTGGCTGCTTTCGGCTCTTGCTTCAGCTAGCCTTCTTCACTTCGCTTTGCTTCGCTCTGCTCTCCGGCTGCCCCTGCTGCCGTTTTTCTTCCCCCCCCCCCCCCCCCCCCCCCCCCCGCTGCTTCTGTTTGTTTTTTTTTTTTCCCTCCTTCCTTTCTCTCCCCCCCCCCCCCCCCCCCCCCCCGCCAAGGTTTGAACCGGCTCTGGACCTGACCTGACCTGAGAAGTTGGAGAAGACCCGGGCCAGACAGAGACATGTCAGCACCCTCCCCATCGTCACAGTAACCCGTCTTTTCCCACTATTCGGTGTTGGGGAGTGTATTTTTGTCAATAAAACGGTTTTTCCACTTTCCTCCGAGGTATTTTCCTTCCCGAACCCAGGGCTGGGGGCGGGAAGGGGTGGTGGAGGTTTGGTTTAGGGGACTCCTTTTGGAGGTTCTTCCCTAATTTACTCCAAACCAGGACATTTCTTGGTGCATTGGCCGGGAAAGGGCCAGAGAAAGTGGAAAAACCTTAATAATAATATTGGTGGTTCTAGTTGTATTGTGGGTGTATTGGGATGTTTTTTTCTGGATTCATAATGTCATTCGGGGTGAAAGCCTGCCAATATTTCTGGTCCCCAGGGGTTTTTGAGGTCTTAATACCTCTGTGGTACCTAGGGTTATTCCCTTACATAGAAAAAGCTCTGGTATTGCTACTAATACATAGTTTTTGGGGCCGTGGGGCACTAACCAGAATATTCATTGGGCTGGGCTTGCTTGTGATGCTTTATAGGAGGGCTGTTAAGATGCTTAAATCTGTTCCAGAAGTGTATAGTTCGTTGTTATGGTGGTGCATTCAGTTGGTTAGGAGAGAAGCAGGGGAAGAGTTTTTTCAGCCTCTGTCTTCCCTCTTCACCTTTGAATTTTTTACATCTCTATTAGAAAATGTTCAGTTTCCCCTGAGTGTTAAACAGACCATCTTTCTGGCATTTAATCTAGTAAGTCTTTTCTATACTGTCTGCAGTTTATATAAAATGAAAGCTGAGATTTCTAAAAGGACTAATGAGACTCCTGATTTAGGGGTAAAGCCCACAAAGAGGAATCTTGATTGGAGTGGGAAATGGGAAGATATAGGCCAAATTTTAAAGGAATTTTCTGATCCTGTAGTCTGGGACTTCCCATCTGAACAAATTCAGAACCCAGCTGAGGTGGCAAAGTATTTGAAAGAGAAGTGCTGTGGTAATACTAAGGAGAAAAGGATTATTACTGTGAGCTTGGCCCTGGCATATGTTTACCGTACTCTGCTAGATACTGAGGAACAACAGATAAAAGAAAGGGAACAGGGAGATAAGCTAGTTACCACCCCAGTCACTCAGGCTGCAGCTAATATCCTGGGCTCCGGGCCAACAGCTAAACCAGACAGGGAGTCTAAGACACTGTATGTCGCCGGGGCAAAGAGAGCACGAAAGACTGATCGACCAGTAGAGGATGATGATGATGAAGGTGAAGGGCCCTCAAGGCCTCCCGAGGACACCCAATCAGAAGCTGGACAAACTGACATAAAATCAGAAGCCGAACTAACTGACACCCGATTGGGAGCCGGATCAACTGGCCTAAGATCAAATGTCCAACCAGCTGGCACAAGATCAGGACCCACTATTGATTCTTTTTCCCTGAAGGACCTCTGAGGTTTGAGAAAGGATTACACCCGACGACCAGATGAGTCTATAATTAGTTGGTTAGTCCGTCTCTGGGATGCTGCAGGCGAAGCTACAATTCTGGATGGCACTGAAGCAAGGCATTTGGGCTCCCTGTCACATGATCCAGTTATTGACCAAGGAATGATGAGGGTGGCTACCCCTTGCAGTCTCTGGGAACGAGTCCTGGGAAGTGTGGCACAAAGATACCTGTGTGCAGAGATCTCTACATGCAGCAGACCCAGTGGAAGACCATAGAACAAGGGATTCAACGCTTGAGAGAAATGGCAGTGGCAGAGATTATCTTCTCAGATGACCTAAACACTAAAACCCAGATTTGGTACCATGTACACCCCGTGATGTGGCGAAAACTTGTACGACTTGGACCATCTGAATACGCTTCTGCTCTAGCAATAATGAAGCGGGAGGAGACACACGAAATCGTGCTCGATATGGCAAGGAAGCTTCGAGCATATGCTGATGCAGTACATGGCCCAACTCACGCCGGGATTGCAGCTGTGGAAACATGACTGCAGAAATTGGAAGATAAATTAGAGGAAAATCACAAAAAACTCAGGGAAGAGATTAGGGAGGACTTCCTCCAAATTTCGGCCATTCAAATTAGAGACCCTGGTGTTCAACGCGGGCGTACCTGTGTTGGGGAGAGAAGGCGCACATCCGAGAACCGAGTTGTGAGTCTTCTTGCGTGAAGCTGGGGAGGACATGAGGAGGTGGGATGGAAAACCCACTGCTGCTCTGGCACAACGGGTGCGTAAATTGAAAGAAGGTAGGATTCAAAGAGGAAGTCCTCCTAAACAGAGAGCAGCACCAGTTGTCTGCAGCCGGGACGATGATGATATGTCTGATCCCCTGGAGGGAACCTCTAGGACATATGTCCAAGGAAAGAAAGATAATCAGGCTTAGAGGGGCCCTGCCTCTAGCCAGGTAGAGGTTGGGGAGAATCGTGTCTTTTGGACTGTGTGGATTCGATGGCCTGGCACATCGGCGCCACAGAGACATGAGGCTTTGGTGGACACTGGATCGCAATGTACTTTGGTGCCATCGGAACATGTGGGGGCAGAACCAATTTCCATTGCCGGTGTGACAGGGGGAATACAAGAGTTGACTTTGTTAGAGGCTGAGGTGGGCCTGACTGGAAAGGACTGGCAGAGACCCTGATTGTGACCGGCCCAGAGGCCCCGTGTATTCTGGGCATAGATTTCTTCGGAATGGGTATTTCAAAGACCCAAAGGGATTCAGATGGCATTTGGAATAGCATCTGTAGAAACAGAGGGTGTTAAGCAACTGAACACCCTGTCTGGACTATCGGATGACCCATCTGCTGTGGGATTGTTGAAGGTGGAAGATCAACAGGTGCCAGTCGCCACGTCTATAGTGCATCGGCGGCAGTATAGAACAGTTTGAGATGCAGTGATTCCCATCCACAAAATGATTCGTGAGTTGGAGAGCCAAGGGGTGGTCTGTAAAACCCACTCACCCTTTAACAGCCCCATCTGGCCGGTGTGAAAATCTGACGGAGAATGGAGATTGACTGTGGACTACAGGGCCTTGAATGAAAGTGACTCCACCGCTGAGTGCTGCCGTGCCGGACATGCTGGAACTCCAGTACGAGCTGGAGGCCAAGGCAGCAAGGTGGTATGCCACTATTGACATCGCCAATGCCTTTTCTCCATTCCTCTGGCTGCAGAATCAGGTCTCAGTTTGCTTTCACCTGGAGGGGTGTGCAGTATACTTGGAATCGGCTGCCCCAGGGGTGAAGCACAGTCCTACCATTTGTCATGGATTGATCCAAACTGTATTGGAAGAAGGTGAGGCTCCAGAACATCTGCAATACATCGATGACATCATTGTGTGGGGGAACACTGCAGCTGAAGTGTTTGAAAAAGGAGAGAAGATTCTCCAGATTCTCCTGAAAGCTGGTTTTGCCATCAAGAAGAGCAAAGTCAAAGGACCTGCTAGAGAAATTCAGTTCCTTGGAATTAAGTGGGAAGATGGACGGGCGTCAGATTCCCACTGATGTCATCAATAAGATCACAG